>NW_003546307.1:29884-100972 GCF_000090795.2 Amphimedon queenslandica | reverse complement strand
AACATGACACAAACAAGATATTTATTAAAAAACATACTTGATGCAATAAGAAGTCAAATTACAATTAGGACTTGTAGTTGAAATTGAGGTAACATTAATAGTGTCAAGAATCAGCTAGAATCAAATGTATATATAAATCATGACGATAGCATTATGTTGAACATACAGCTGCTGTCTTGTAAGATTGTACATTAAAGCTACTCATCTCTCCATGACTTTGTATTAAACTTTTATAGAATCATAAAATAATCATCTATGATCAAATAATACCTTAGTATAGGCGTGGTCAACTGGTCTTCTAGATCTATTAAACTAGCTATGATATTTAGGTCCTATTCCTGTAGCCTATAGAATGACAGGAGCCCATTAAGGATAATAATAATAATGGATATTGCAATGCAGTCTCTCAGCCTGCAGGTTGAAGGACCACCCGATATAATAAACTCGAGCAAAGACGAGTGGTGGACGGAACCTCCCCCGAATGTTGTCACAGGAAAAAAGTTAGCGCTATCTAATTAGTTTTCAACTATATCTATGTTTCAAACATATCTAGATATTTTAAAGAAGCCTGGGATCGTAGAAAGGAAGAAATTTTATTTCCATTTGTGCTTGAGCCTCATTGGCCATGGAAACAATATAATTGGTTTGAAGAGCTAGATCCAGTTATGCCGCGTAATTTTACTCAGCCTGAGACAATCACCATTGATAACTATTCCTTCTTGATCCATGTCACGCACAACAAGGAGTTTCAAATGATAACTAGATCTAGACCCAATGTTTACACACTAAGGGCTCAAAGAAAGGTTGGCAAAAATGGGTATAAAAAATATGATGGGACACCTGTTGGTCACAGTTTTGTTGCAATTAAGGATGAAATACCAAATGACCAGAGCAAGTATCGCTACATTAGTTCAGGGGAAAATCTTTTGCCAGGAAAATATATCTGGTGGTCTGTTTACATTGAGAATCCTCCACAAGCACCCTACAGTTGCAGACCCAGTACCCCATTCACTAGTCCTCATGATTCTCCTTATGGCAAGAATATGATTTATGGACAATTTGAAGATGTACTTGCAACTTATCAAGCCAGTTTCCCACTTGATCACAATGGTCAGTATCCTACAATTGAGCTACGAGTTGGAGGAACACTACGTTACAAGTTTGAAGTGTGCTATGTTATCATTCTATGTAAAAGTGGAGTAAAAGAATTGGAGCAATACCCAATGTGGGAGGAAGGAAGAAACAAGATTAAGTTTGACAAAACTAATAATATTGTTAGGATTATAGATCCAATCAATATTAGACTGAATAGCAGCATAAAATCAAGCTATGGTACTAATTGCTCTTGGGATCATTTTGTGTTTGCTTTATACTTTGATGGTGATGAAGAAATGATTTGCCACGAGGAAATTTTCGATCACCAACTTATAAACCATTCTAAATGCTTAAAAAAAAAGCCTCCTGGAGCTTACAAAAAATTTGTATGCCCTGATAAGCTGAGCTAAATGGAAGCTTGTTAGCAAAGAGCAAAGTTGTATTTATCACTATAATTATTACGCATAATTATACACTCTATTTTTTTAACTCTTACTAATTTTGTTTGCTTTTAGACACAGTCACATAGATCTATTATTTTGTTAAAATAATTTTAATTACATGTACCATCATTGTCGCTATCCTGTGTGGTAAAAAGATCAGTTGGTAATGAATCTAACATTGATTTGTTCCCTCCCTTTTCCTCCTCCTCCTCTTCTTCCTCTTCCAGTATATCGTCTTCTTCTATTTCTTCTTCCTCCTCCTCTACCTCTTCATCTTCAGACTTTAATTCTTCATCTTCTCTTTCCTCTTCTGATTGTTCATTTATTCCTTCTATCTCCTCTTCCTGCTCTCCATCATCTTCATCATTATTCATTTATTCAACATCTATCACAGCAGCAGTGTCTTTCTCTCCCTTATGTCTCTCTTTCCCACTAACTCCTCTCTTTCCTTTCCCTTTTGGTACATTCTCCTTGTTATGATGATGCAGCTGTTTCTTTACTTGATTCACCACCCATAAAAAGATCTATACCTAGTATACAATAGCATATCAGTAATTTAATGTCTGTAATACTATGCCAATAAATAATGCCCACCCCAAATTGCTGTACTTATAATGGGTGTGTCATAATTACTTCAAAATGTAAACTATAAATATATTAATGTTCCCAATCTAGTTTTGATCCTAAACCACACCCTTCATCAAGGCTTCCCACAGAATTTTGGCATAGTCCTCATCTTTGGTCAAATTTCGTTAAAATTGAAAAGGATAGAATTCTCAATTTTTATAATGTTTCTTGATGCATATACATGTTTTTATGTTGTGTAGAAAGTTTTGAGTTCATTCTGATCAAAACTGGATTTTTTTAACAAATTTTAAAGTTGCTAAAAAATCAGGCCAAAGTTCCTGTACTATAGTACATTATCGCGGGCCGAACTTTGCCAAAATTGAAAAGGCAAAAATTCTCCATTTTATCATTTTAAAAAATACATGTACATGTATTTATTTTGTGTAGAAAGTTTAAGCTGATTCCAATCAGATTTGGATTTTTACAAATTTTAAAGTTGTACGTACTGTGCTTATAGCGGTTCAGCTCACTTAGCATGCTTTTAACTGCCCTTTATGCGAGCCTTTATGTGATTATAATGTTTTCGCTCTTAACCTTTCTGCCAAGCTGGTGTAGGATGTACTCTAATTGGATTTCCTCCAACTCCTTTGCCCTTCTTTCTGACATTATCATAGATAATGTCCCTTCCTCTACCAGTTATATGAAAGACATTGTTTTCTAATATGGAGGATGATAAACCTAAATAGAACCAATCCCAATAGCAGCTAATTGAGATATCCTAACTTACCAGAGGGAGAGTGAATTGAAGTACTCTCATTCATTAGTGTGATAATCTCTTGGTCAATCAATAGTACTATACCAGTACTGCTGGTGTACACTATATCTTTAATACTACCAGCATAACCATTAACCTTATATGGTAACATGAAAATGCAAAGAATAAAATTTTAGGAATAGAAAATCTTCTAATACAGATTATGTTCTAAAACCATCCTGTGTCATGATATTTATATTTCTAAGGAAAGTTTAGAAAACATATTTGTTTCTCTAGCTCTTACCCTTGTATTGCTATGGCAACAGAAGGTGCAGCAGTATCTCTAAACAGCTGTAACCCATTACCTGTGTCATTCAATAAAGTGACCACTTGGTTCTAATGATAATAATATTAACAGTGTAGCAATGTGATAATATTCATGATAATTAACTTACATGTACTGTAATTAGTGAATCAATGGAATACATTGGTCGACTGATGACAAAACTAGTTGATCTATAGAATCAGACATTTACGTATGTTGACACTAAGCTCACATTATTATTATTTTATTTACCTGACAATACAGTCCAATAGACTAATTATACTATCATCAATAGTCAGTGTGTATGAGTATACATCACTTACTAATTCTAAGAACTGGAATTCCCAAAAACTAGATGTGGTTTAGATAGTATATAATTATTAATAGTAAAGGTTATACTTAGATCTAGATACATCTACCTGTTATTGAATCCTATATAGTGCACTATCATGTTATTACTACTAGAAGGGACTATCCGTGGGTAATCCCCTACTTGCCAAAATTGATGAGTAAGTAACTATGTGAGAAAAAAAGAAGACAAATCAATACTACACACGTGAATATAATTATAGGCAGTAGTTACCCAATACTTGGTATGTATGTATGTCATGGTAGATGATTCAGAGATGTTTTCAGTTGTTATAAATGATGTAATTTGCTTACATTTGGTGAAATGGTGGATGACTGGCCATTATCTATCCAAACAAAGAGCCTGAGAGAATGAAGTGGCATTGACATCATAAACATATAAAGCATCCCACCAGTAGCAATATGGAGTGTTGTCAAATGGAACCTGTTAGATGACTACAATTTCTGACAGTTACACAAGTATCATACCCAAGTAGACAGAGTTTCATTTTCAATTTGAAGTTTCACATTATGAAAACCAGGAGATGTACATTGAATTAGCAAAGCCGTGCTAGCAACACAGTCATTATTTTAAAGTAGCAAATGAAACTGACCTTCTACTAATGCTACATTCAGAACTGTAATTCAATATTAAGCTAATGTTATTAGCAATAATTGTGTTCAGAAATATCTGAAATCATGGCATGAGAGACTGATTATATAATGAGTGTTGTGTACATACAGCTGTTGTTTTATAAGATGGTAAGCTAAAGCTGCTCATCTCCCCATTACTGTATCTAAATATCATATAAATGACAAAATAATTAGCAGTAACATACCTTGATAATGAAGTGATGATGAGACATGTGAGAAGAAGGGAAACCATTCCAATTTCCAAATTGCTTGTGGGTGGGATGATTATTTTTAATTGCATTCATTAACGAGATTGCCTATAAAATAGCTCGGCGTAGCTGCAAAACAACCATACTAGATGTTCCGAACTCCAAAGTTCCAGGTTGTTCTAAACTTCTAGACTGTTCCAAGCACTCCAAGTAAATGCTTCCATTTGAAATTAAGCATGCAAAATCACTCTATTTCTAGTCTGGCTGGCCCAACAAAGAAACGACGGGATCCGGCGTGGGAAAATACACCAAAGTGTACAGAACAGGGGAGGTAAATATTATCTAGCTGCTGCTACAAATTATATATATCTAGCTATTTTATAGATGGCTGGAAAGAAAGACACCTTGAAGTCTATTTTCCATCCCGGTATACACCTCATTTGCCCTGGAAGGCCTATGAAGCTAGCAGTTGTGGTCAAGGAGAAGCTAAGGGTGAAATCGTCAAGACATTATGTCATGTCACCCACAAGAAAGAATTTGATGAGATATGTAAATTAAATCCTGGATCATACACTCTAAAATTTAATAGGAAAAAAGGCAAATCAGGATATAAAAAAGATGGATCACCTCTGGGTTTCACTTTTGTAGCGGCTGACGATATCAAGATGCCACCAGGCAAAAGAAGCAAGTACAAATATGTAGATTCAAGTACAGATCTTTTACCTGGTAGCTACTTGTGGTGGTCTATTGATAATAGCATTAAATATAAGCCACACAGATCCCGATATGGAAGTGTAGCAATATATGGAAGTATCAAGTTTGTATTTGAGCATTACCAAAAAAGTCTCCCAAAAGATCCTTTGACAGGGAAATTTCCTAAAATTGAATTAAGGATTGGTGGGACACTACGATATAAATTTGAAATATGCTACGTTATTATTGTATGTAAAGAAAAGGAACCAACGCTACCTTATGACAAATATCCAGTGTGGCCAGAAGGAAGAAAGATTCGGCTTAATTCTAAAAATGTAGTTTCATTTATTAACTCAATAAAAGTCAAAAAAATAAAAGGAGCTGCATCATGGAACAATCATGTCTTTGGCTTTCATTTTCCACATGGCCAGCACCAAATGATTTGCCCAAAAAGTGACTTCAATGAAACTGATAAAATAATACATACTAGTGATAATTGTATCAAAAAAATACCTCAAAAAGATCTACCATCAGGAACTAGATCTAAATGGATTTGCCCTGATGAAATAGCTAGTGATACTCAAATCAAAAGGAAAAGGAGTAATGACTCACATGAGGATGAAAGAAAAAGTAAAAGACGACATTGTGATAATGAAGACATGTAATGTAACGAAATACAAATGCACTTATATACTACAAGATAATTTATTTTTATACATTAAAACTTTTATTTTTATAATAACTCAATGAATTATACCATGATATAACTTAAATTAACTATCATTGTCATTGTCACTATCCTGTGTGGTAAAAAGATCAGTTGGTAATGAATCTAACATTGATTTGTTCCCTCCCTCTTCTTCTTCCTCCTCCTCTTCTTCCTCTTCCAGTATATCGTCTTCTTCTATTTCTTCCTCCTCCTCTACCTCTTCTTCCTCATCTTCAGATTTTAACTCTTCCAGTTCTTCATCTTCTCTTTCCTCTTCTGATTGTTCATTTATTTCTTCTGTCTCCTCGTCCTGCTCTCTATCATCTTCATCATTGTTCATTTCTTCAACATCTATCACAGCAGCAGCTGTGTCCTTCTCTCCTTTATGTCTCTCTTTCCCACTGACTCCTCTCTTTCCTTTCCCTTTTGGGAAATTCTCCTTGTTCTCTTCACTTCGACTTGATGATGATGAAGCAGCTGTTTCTTTACTTGATCCACCGCCCATAAAAAGGTCTATACCTAGTATACAATAGCATATCAGTAATTTAATGCCTGTAATACTATCAATAATGCCCACCCCAAATTGCTATACTTATAATGGGTGTGTCATAATTACTTCAAAATGTAAACTATAAATATATTAATGCTCCCAATCTAGTGCTGATCCTAAACCACACCCTTTACCAAGCCTTCCCACAGGATTTTGGCATAGTCCTAATCTTTGGCCAAATTTTGTCAAAAGTGAAAAGGAGAGAGTTCTCAATTTTATAATGTTTCCTGATGCATGTATATGTTTTTATGTTGTGTAGAAAGTTTAAGCTCATTCTGATCAAAATTGGATTTCTTATGAATTTTTAAAGTTGCTCAAAAATCGGGCCAAAGTCCCTGTACTACAGTACATGGTCTCAGGCTAAATTTCGCCAAAATTGAAATGGAGAGAATTCTCAATTTTTATAATATTTTCTGATGAATATATATGTTCTTATGTTGTGTAGCAAGTTTGAACTCATTCCGATCAAAATGGATTTTTTATGATTTTTTTTAAGTTGCTAAAAAATCAGGCTAAAGTCCCTGTACTATAGTACATGGTCTTGGACCAAATTTCACTAAGAGAAAATTCTTCATTTTTACAATTTTTTGTGATACATATATATATATATATGTTCTTATGTTGTGTAGAAAGTTTCAGTTCATTCCGATCAAAACTGGATTTTTTACGAATTTTTAAAGTTGTACGCACTGTGCTTGCTGCTGTTTAGTTCACTTGGCATGCTTTTATAGGAAAATGCCACCCTTTATGTGATTGTAATGCTTTCGCTATTCACCTTTCTGCCAAGCTGGCGTTGGATGTACTCTAATTGGATTTCCTCCAACTCCTTTTCCCTTCTTTCTGCCAGCAGAAGAGGGAGATGTGAAATTATGTCTGACTCCTCCTCCTCCTCCACCTAGAGATTTCCTTGGAGCCTTTGCTGCAACAGCTAAGAAAAGACAAATAACTAGTGGTTTAAGAGAAAGATTCTATACCTTTTCTAGTACATGCATTATTGGCTTTAGTTCTAACCATAGCTTTTCAGAACAAGAGCTTTTCTTGAGCTAGTCAGTAGCCACAACTTTGGCGCGCAGTAGCCCGGTTAACATAACTTAACAATCAGTCAATCACACTGAGCATGCGCATTAGAAAAAACAAAATGGCGACAGATGCCATCATATCAGGCAAGCTATAGTGTCTTTACTTTGTTTTATTAAATAATTATTTTAGATGCTGGCAGCATATATAAAAGACTACTGAATCATAGGCCAGTACTGCAGAATGAAGTGCATTATTTTGTACAGGAATTTGAGGTAATTTAATGTCAATATAAATTTTCATTATCGTATTCTGAAACTAAAGAGTAAACGTGGGGATAGTGATGTTAAGCTTCTTAAAGACACAATGAAATTAGCTAATGAGATCGATGCTGTCTATTTGGAAGAAATGAAGCAAAGTATTCCTTTATTTAACCAGATAAAATCAAATTGTGAGTAACATAATATGGACATTGGGTACATTTAAATAAACCTTCTTTGTTTAGTATCAGATGTAGTAGCAAAATGTGATGGCGTTCTTCAGAAAAAGAACGATGCTTTAGTAAGTTAATAGTGCATAATGGAGGGGCTGGCTATTGTTGTATTTTACAAAAGGAATTATCATCTGAAGAGAAAGAAGCAATGAAACAAGAGGTTGAAGAATTGAAGTCAAAGCTGGCGGAAGAGAAGAGAGTGTTCGATGAAGAGATGGATAATAAAATGTCAACCCTTAAAGCTGAAGCTGATGTACATAGAGAACAAAGGAATCGTCTGAGGCAGACAAGACCAGCACCTCGGCAGACAACCCCACCCACTCCTTCGTAAACTTTAACTGTATATGTGTGTGTGTGTGTGTCAAATGTGTGTTTATACTCTATTTTAGAATTAAATTTTATTTTAATTTGATTTTTTCTGAGAACATGTGATTCAATAGTTAGCAAGCAGTTGTCCATCCTATAATTTCTGGGTAGCTATTATTCATATACCTTATGGTACCGAATTCATATATTCACAGTATACTGACACTAGTGACCTGTGCCCTATATAGTATCACTGCTCTCCATAGAGCATTGATTTATTGCACTTGCAGTGATACATGATGTCTGATTATAAGTCTGGAGGGTAAGTTGACAAGTCATATTTTCATAATTTGTTTTGTTACTTTTAGTTCACTTAAACATACAAATTATGAAGTGCATTTTAAAGGTGAACATGTACTTCATTACCCATGGAAGCCATATACTGGTACAACCCGCAAGCAAGAAGTGGAAGTGAAAATGTTATGCCATGTTACTCATTTCTATGAAGCCGATCGTATAATTTGTAATAATAATGGCAAAGATTATCAAATTGAGTTTAAAGCTTTTGAAAAATGTGGAAAAGATGGAAGCATGGAAACGTACCGGAGTCAGAGTCCTGCAAGTATTGAGCCTAATGATTCTACAATGTATGAGCCTGTATCTTGTTATAGCAACCTTTTCCCTGGATACTATTCATGGTGGTCTCCTGTAAATGAACGTGGCTCTTTTTTTGGCACCATTGAGTTCTCAGCCCAAGTAGATGATTTGATAGAGTGTTACAAGAAAGCATTCGATCTGCCATCTAAAGAAATCCAATTTCGTTGTGGTGGCACTCTTCGTTACAAGAAGCAGGCATGCAAAGTAATTATAATCTGCTTAAAAGAAGTATTTAATCTACCAGATAAAGAATACCCAGAGATGCCAATGATGACAGAAAGAGAAATTAAGCTTCAATATGATAATCCCGAAAATTTCATATATGATACGTTTGCCTTTATGTTTCATTTTCCGAAAAGGCACATGCGGATGAACTGCCCAGAACAAGCAATAATATGCAAGGAAGTATATCACAATTATAAAAGTTGTGCTAAATGGCGTAGGTGTCCAAATGGTAATAAAGAGCCTCCCAAGCTACTGAAGTTGAAACTTGAGAACATGAAGAAAAGAAGAGAAGAAAAAGCAGTCGGCTCAAAATCAGCACATATTGCACTGTCTCCTTTGGAAGATGAGAAGCCCAAGGAAGAAATGGAAGATGAGAAGCCCAAAGAAGAAATAGAAGATGAGAAGCCCAAGGAAGAAATGGAAGATGAGAAGCCCAAGGAAGAAATGGAAGATGAGAAGCCCAAAGAAGAAATAGAAGATGAGAAGCCCAAGGAAGAAATGGAAGATGAGGAGCTCAAGGAAGAAATGGAAGATAAAGAAGTGAAAGACCATCCCAGCATGCCCAAAAAAAGAAAACGAAATGATGAAGATGACAATGGCGAGGATGATTTGGGTCCTATACTCAAAAAGAGTGGTCCTGTTCAGTTCTAATATTAACATGGGGAATTGGGGGGTTATTTAGCTATAGCTTTTATAATAAATTAGCTTTATTTAGTTGCTGCAATGATGTTTTAGAGATATTTTAATGCTTCTTTACAAGGAAAAAGTTCACGATTTGTGAATATTGTTAACAAAGTGTGAATGGTCAAATGAATATGGGTAACCTGGAATGCAGTCTCTTACTGGAATATAATGCAGCTACAGTTAAAACAAAATGACTGGAACTAATAAAATATTGTCCCCCCTCCCAGAAACAATAATAGATACACCCAGCAGAGTGTGATTGAAAGGAAAAGAAGCAGCACCTTGATATCATGGCTTCAGCAACTTCTCCTACTATTCAAAAAGGAAGGTTAGTAGAGATCTATAGTAATTCTTAACTTTATTGACATGTCTTCAGTGATTTTACAAGTAGGAAAAAAAATGTATAAAGTATTCTTTAAAGGTCATTATGTGATGACAATGATGGTCATTATGAGGCAGACAAGACCAGCACCTCGGCAGACAACCCCACCCACTCCTTCATAAACTTTAACTGCATGTGCGTGTGTGTGTGTGTGTGTCAAATGTGTGTTTATACACTATTTTAAAATTAAAATTACTTTTAATTTGATTTTTTCTGAGAACATGTGATTTATTTAATAGTTAGCAAGCTTTAGGCAGCTGAGCTATCTATCTATTATTCCTGGATAGCTATTATTCATAACCTTATGATATTCATATATTCACAGTATAGCTGACACTTGTACCCTATATAGTATCACTACTCTCCATAGAGCAGTCATTTATTGCACTTGCAGTAATACATAATGTCTGTGTCTGGAAAGTAAGCAGATTAGTTGCATTGTTCAAGTTTCATATTTTGTTACTTTTAGATACCTTAGAGGAAGAAAATGTGAAGTACATTTCAAAGGTCAACATGTGATGCATGAACCGTGGGAGGCGTCCCCTTTCAGAGGGTATGAAAAAGAAAAGGAAGTGAAGATGCTACGCCATGATACCCATTTCTCTGAAGCTGACAGTATAATTACTAGTGTCAATGGTGATGAAGAGTATCAGCTACAGTTTAAACCTTTTAGAAAACGTGGAAAGGGTGTAAGTTCCACCATGACAACATACCAGAGGCAGAGTCCAAATGATGTGCCTCCAGATAATGATACAAAGTATAATTATGTATCTTCTCGTGATGAGCTTTTTCCAGGATGTTATTCGTGGTGGTCCCCTGTAGATGATGAAGATCAACGTTGCTCCTTATTTGGCGACATTGGGTTCTCAGCCAAAGTAGATGATTTGATAGAGTGTTATAAGAAAGCATTCACTCCCCCGTTAAAAGAAATACAGTTTCGCTGTGGTGGCACTCTTCGTTATATGTTTCGAGTGTGTAAAGTAATTATAATCTGCCCAGCAGAAGAAAGTCAGCTACCAAAGGAAGAGTACCCAATAATGCCAATTAAAGAAACGGAAATTAAGCTTCAATACGAAAAACCTTATACCTATAGTGACTGCATATATGATGAGTTTACCTTCGTCTTTTATTTTCCAAGTGATGACATGCAGATGAAATGCCCAGAGCAAGCAGTCATATGCAAAAAAGTACCTCATGGTACTTGTGCTACTAAAGGGCGTAGCTGTCCAGGTGGAAGAGGGCTCTCTGAGCAACTTAAATTGAAACTTGAGAACATGAAGAAAAGAAGAGAAGAAAAATCAGAAATTGTTGCCATAGCACAAAATGTCAGTCCACAAGCAACATATAACATTGAGTCTTCTTTGGAAGAGGAATTTGACCAAGAGGAAGGAGGAATAACGTATGATCAAGAACATGTGATGCAACAATTAGAGGAGGAAGACTTAAGTCCTGCATGTGAAAATGAGTCGCATGTGTTCACTGAAGATGATGATGAAGATGATGAAGATCAAGAGCCACTGAATAAAAAGCTAGCAATGATTGTAGATGATGATGATAATAACTAATAAAAAACAAAAAAAAATTTTATATTTTTAATGCTGAATGCTGCTTTAGTCTATTTTTGTGTATGCTATTGTGAACTAGATTAGCTCTATACTTATTAGCTATATGTTTTAATCCTTTACAAGGAAAATAATTTCATGATTCATGAATTCTGTTAACAATGTGTGAATAACTGAATAGTGCAATGAATATGGGTAACCTGGAATGGTCTCTTACTGGAATATGGAGTTAAAGCAAAATGACTGGAACTAATGATAGCATATTGTACCTGACTGCCCGGAAACTATAATAGCTACATAGCTACTTATTGTGAATATAGGGTGTCATATCACATGATCAAAAAACAAGCACAGCAGATTGTATTTGAGAGAGAAAAGAAGCACTTTAACTCAGTGACACTTGATATCATGGCTTCAGCAAAGTCTTCAATTCAAAAAGGAAGGTTAGTAGATCTATAATAATTCTTAATTTATTGACATGTCTTTAGTGATTTTACAAGTAGCAGAAAAATGTACGAAGTATTTTTCAAAGGTCATCATGTGATGCACTTTCCCTGGGGAAAGAATGATGAGAAAGTAACAGCTCCTAATGACAAGACTGTTCCTTTTCAATATGAAGTCATCAGGGTCACTCGACTATGCCATGTTACTCATAGTAAGGAAGCTGATGAAATAGAGCAAGATGACTGCTTTGAGTTTAAACCAAAAAAGAAATATGGTAAAAATACTACAAACAGGCGAGTTAGTGCTGTCATATGCAAACCAACTCATAAAGCACCCAATGAAGATACCGAATATCGTGTCATCACAAAAGACCAAGAGCTTCTTCCTGGATACTACTCATGGTGGTCAATTGATAGCAGTTGCTTTCCAGCAAGAGAGAATGATAAAATTGAGGGTACCAATGAGTTTTCAGTGCCGTACAAGTCTATATTTGGTAATAAAAAAATATCAGGTAACATAACCAAGCTCTTGCAATGCTATCAAGAGGCAATAAAACTTCAAAGACGAACAATAAATCTACCCAAGATAGAATTTCGATGTGGTGGCACTTTACGGTATAATCGTCAGATTTGTAAAGTTATCATAATCTGCCCAGAGCTAGTGGGTGAGCTGAGTGAGTATCCAATACTTTACGGTATTGGATACAGTCCAACCTACAATGAAGACTCACAAATTCAATCATGTGGTCGATTGAGGCTCACCATTGAGAATGGAGTAATGAGTTCTGGCATAAGATACTCTTGGGATACGTATGCTTTTGCTTTCTATTTTCCTAGCGAAGACCATGTCATGAAGTGCCCCAAGTCTGTGCCTTCACCATTTTTCACTCCTGACTTTGAGGTAACTGATATTGAGCATGATACTGCCCGCTGTCTTAGAGGTTTCTGTCCCAATGGGTCATACATCCCCAAAAAAAGAAAGCGAAATGATGAGGACGAGAACGACTATGATGATAATGATTTGGGCCCTATACTGAAAAAGAGTTTGCTTCAGTTTTAAAGTTAACATGGGAAACTTGAGGATTATTTTTTATACAAATTTTACAACATAAATAATAATTATTTTTAGCATCATTTGTGTTTAGTTCTTAGACTTTGTTGTGGTAGTGTCATTTTTACTTTTCCTGGAAAATATCTAGACAAGTCATTGTCCTAAGAGAAAGTGAGAAAGCAAATACATTGATAGCTCTTTAAAATGTATGCACATTACGCAATGGTAAAAATGCACATAATAAAACATGCCTAATAAGGCTAATACACAGTAGGCACGATACCTTAATACTTCTCAGCAGATCTTTCTCTAATTGTGTAGAATCCTTTGACTGTACAAACTTGTGCACTGCAGTCTTGGCAGCTATAGTATGTGTTAATATTGATAATAATACTCAATATTTAAATACCTTTCCCTCTTCTGTTTGTACCCGGTATCAATTTCACTTTAAACCTACACAAAAATAAAGTAATTTAATTAGATATAAATGGTGACATAGTAATTTAATTTGACAAAATTGGTATGGGAGTAAAAGGCTATCAGTAGGTCTCACTTGTAGTTATGCATGGCAGAATAAGGAGCACACACAGGTATTGCATAAAGTAATTCATCATTTGGTAAAGGAGAACCGGTCAGTGAGTCCAAATCAAACATTTCCTAAGAGAATAACAGGAGGGTAAACATTATAGCTAAGCCAAATAAAGCAAACAATAAACAAAATGTCTGTATAAACAGATAGTGTAGTTTTTGCATTCTTTTGGTTACAGTTACTAAACCAAAAGTGCCTGTAGTTTCAGGCATTCTTTTAATGTACACTCATCCTGTACTTTTTGAGCTTCCTCTAATTGGAGTATATTCTCATCAGCCAGTATTGCTCTCTTTTCTTCTTCATCCGACTCCATTTCATCATTCACTACCTATTATATAATAGATAACATACAAATTAATAGAGTGACATATGTACTTCAGTGGTTGATGGAGGGAGTGACTCATCATTAGTAACTGGTGGAGGAGAGCTAATGGTGGTATTAGTAGACAGGAACTGCTGGTCAGTAGTAGAGTCATGATTAATGACAGTATCACTAGTAGTATGGACAGTATCAGTAGAACTGGGGTCATATAATGAAGGAGTAATGGAAGAGCTAGATTGATTAGTATCAGTAAAAGATGTCACCAGGTCAGTAGAGAGAATTTCATGAGTAGAATCAGAGTCCATTCTTTTAGTATCATCATTATCATTATTAACAACAACAAATGCTGTATCTGAAACAGTTTGTTCCATCTCCTCCTCTTGTTGTACTAGTAAAGCTGGCGGTTGCTGTCTGTGATGCTGTTCCAATACATTATTAGCTGTCTCTAAGGACTTCTTCTTATGATGGTACTTATCCTTAGGATTAAATGATTGTCCAATATCACCACTTCGCTTGCCACCATTACCTCCTCCTTTACCCTTTCCTTTCTTTCCTTTACTTTCCTTTAAAGCACCACTCGACTATATAAAATACAGAGTAGCCATTACCATACATACACAATTTACTTACAGCTAATAAGTTCATTCTCATTTCTCTCTCCTCCTCGTCTTGATCTCCATATTTATCTTTAATCTTCTTTTGCTTTGACTGCAAAATACAAAAAATTAGTCACAATACCATTACACAACACTAGCACCTTCTGCCCACGTTTGTACTGCTGTGATTGAGGCTGAGGTAGTGGCTGTGGTTTGGGGTGTGGCTTAGAGCTAGCAGGTGTAGAACTAGCCTCGTGTCCTTTGGAAGAAGACTGCTTCTTTAATAGTCTAAAAAAAGATCAAAAATTTCAAATTACAAAACAAGTCAACTAACTTTCTCTCTTTTGCCGATATGTGCCGATGATAAGTGACACGCCCTTCTCCCTAATAATTAATAAATTAATCAATATTGCAGTGATCCAGTTACATTAAGAGGTGTGGCTTCACTATCCTCGACTGATACTGTACTATCAACACGTTGAACCTGAAGTCTGACTCCGCCCCCTTCAGTACTAGTACTGGCCTGTATTGAGACGGCAGTATCAGGAAACTCTACTTCATCATTGTCACTCTCATCCTCTTTCAGCTCTGCTCCTTTTCCTTCCTCTAATGGCTGGTCATTGTGTTCTTCTCCTTCAATCTCTTCTTCATCTTCTTCAATAATCTCTTCTTCTAGTAATATTTCGCTCACAGAGTCACTCATCTGCATGGCAATAATAATTAAATGTGTTTAGTACGTGCTGCAATGACTTAATTACAATTGATAGCTGATCTTCATCAGCTGATCTGACTCTTCTCTCATTGATATGATTAGCAAGAGATGATTCATCAACCTAAAAGAAGAGATACATGTACATGTACATGCATGTACATGTACATGCATGTACAAGAGGGGGAAGAAAAGGATAAGAGTTTAATTATTGTTATATATTCTTTACTTTGAACATTATTGAGAATCCCAGTACTAGGTGACATGGAGGAAGGAAATTCTTTTTGCCTAATCACAGAATAAAATTCAAATTTCATTGATGATTAATTTACCTCTTATCATGAAACTTCCAGTAGTCAAATATTCACCACTTGGAGCTGTCTTTGACACCTAAAGTTGAATTGATGAAACTAATAAGCAATATGATCCACATTATGGTCTTTGGCCCAATTTTTTAGCAACTTTAAAAAGTTGTAATAAATCCAAACTTGATTGGAATCAGCTCAAACTTGCTACACAACATAAGAACATCTATATGTATCAGGAAAAATTATAAAAATGAAGAATTCTCTACTTTTCATTTTTGGTAAAATTTGGCCAGAATCCCTGGACTATAGTACAGGGATTTTGACTGAATTTCCCCAAAAATGAAAAGTAGAGAATTCTTCATTTAAAAAATTTTTCCTGATACGTATACATATTTTTATGTTGCATAGAAAGTTTGAATTGATTCCGATCAAAATTAGATTTTTTACGAATTTTTAAAGTTACTCAAAAATCGGACCAAAGTCCCTGTACTATAGTACAGGGATTTTGGCCCAATTTTTGAGTAACTAAAAATTCGCAAAAAATCTAATTTTAATCGGAATCAACTCAAATGTATACCGTAGGTCGGGATATATTCGCGGCTGCTTATTTTCGCGATAATAAAAACTAATAAAAAGGTTCAATTAAATACCATGGAAACCAATTGATTGTTGCTATGACAATAAGACCACGTGTTTATACAATTACAGTGTTCAGCAGCTATTTATCTATTCTTTAGCAGCTTTAGTGGGAGCCATCCAGTTCTTCATCCACTATCTTCTTGTATGGACCACTACCTTCAAGCTCTTTACTGGAAATCCTTGCCGCTCCACTTGCTGGTGATAATTAACCACGCCCAAGTCAATAAATGGGTGGAGAGTCCCAAGAATGGGCCAAGATACGGCGAGGCAGAGTGAAGAGAGTAGCTCTGGTTAAAACAGCTCCAAAGAGACCAAGGATTAGTAACAGCAAGAAGAACAACTACCCAAGAACACTGCAACAGAGTCCTTTGCTATTAATATCGCGGATTTTTCAATTAAAATTGCATTTGGTAACCATGGTAATTGCTGAGTGCGGGAAAAAATCGCGAAAATAAGCAGCCGCGAATATATCCCGACCTACGGTATGTATCATGAAAATTATAAAAATGAAGAATTCTCTCATAACAGTTTTTGGCAAAATAACCTGCACCATACTACACAATACAGGGAAGCCCCGGATCCCACCCACTCACTTGATTAGCATAGACCCACCAGGCGCTAGTCACAATTTTTGCCTCCCAAGCAGAGCTATAACAGACAGCCATCACACCAGCTTCGTTAAGGGTCTTGGGAGGAACCGGACCCCCTATTGGAGGGCTAATAATATTCTCCCTATACCCTAATGCATACCTGAATGGTTCTTAACAATGACACTAGTCGCACCATGAAGATCAGCATGTACATATACATCATCTGACAAGAGACACATAATGTATTATATACTACATCTTCCTCTTACTTACGCTCATTTAAGTATTTCTTTACTAGCAGCTCGTTCTGTTGTTGGTCCCTCCCTCCAATTACAACGAAATTCTCAGAGCTGATGAACCAATAGAACTTCTCAAACCAGTGGACTTTACGAGCTTTTGTGATACGAGAAATGACAGCTGCTTCCTTTAGTGTTTGCTTTGTCTTTCGTTCTGCTGACTTGAGGGCCTAAAAATAGAACATACATGTACATGTAGATTACAAATAATGACGTCATTCATTTGTCTTACTTTATTTGAAGATTCAGATGTTTTCTGTTCCTTCTTTGCTGCTTGTTTCTTCATGTCGTAATATCTTCGAGCGTTAGCATAGACTGATAGACCCAAATCGATATCAACTTTAATACCTTTAAAAGGTTTCTACAGACAAAGAATAAATTAAAGTAACAAACAATAGTCTCTAATTGGTATTGTAATATGTACCTTCTTTTTCTTTTTTGGAATATCTTCATCATCACTATCATCGTCATCTTCTTCATAAGGAGCCCTACATACAATGTACAATATCAGCAATAACTCAAGAAATGTTGTTGAAATCACTTCAATCCAAATGATATTGATAATTTAGAAAATGAAATAAAATTGGAGAGTGGGATTGAAGCCAATTTCAGAGTCATTCAAAATTTTATAAATCCTCATAATAAATTTTATAAATTTGTCAAAATTGTATAGCTTCTCATAAATAAGCCAGCATTACTCACTTAAGCCAGAGTGTGATGAGGTTGGAGTGGAGCTTGAGTCCTTGTATGCTGTTAGCTACAGGATCACCTCTTCCTTGAGCGTCATGTACCAGTAGCTCAATGTCACCCCAATCCATAGAACTGGCAACAGCACTCCTTATCACCAGACAGGCTCTCTCCACAAGATCAGTGTTCCACTCTATGAGTTCTGCCTTGTATCTGTCCTCATCCTTTAAAAGGGATCAAGTGAAACATTAACACAATTGTAAGTGTATTTAGTGGTACTTGAGATTTCCTCAATGCTTCTATTCTTTTCTCGTGGTCTTGTTTGATATTTTCCAACTTCTTGACTGCAGATTTTTGCTATAAATAAAAAGAGAGAAAAGAAGAAAATGATAATATTAACAAGTATACATGTACATGCACACACTCACCAATTGAATGACTTTCACATCTTGTTTCTGACTACTCTTTGAAGAGAAAAATTCATCAACTGCCTAAAAACATGCCACAATATGTGTACTCATAAAGACATTATCCTTACTCTGTCAAATGTCTCTACTTCTTTGTAACAAGATGAGAGATGCTGCCTGTAAAGTAATGGATGAAACTCTATGTTCCTAAAATAGGAGAAAGAGGATCGGACTTACATGTACATGTAAAAATGTAACTTACGTTGTCACTTCAGTTGAAGTTGTGGGCGTGTCAGAAGTAGCCACACCCACAGTGGGAGCAACATCCTTCTTCTGAATGAGGTAACCCTATATTGTTTAATTAATTAATTAATTAATTGTTATAATAATAATAGGATACCTTTGAAGGCATTGAGCGAAAACTTTGAAAGATTTCATGAGCTTCCAGTAAAGCCTTGAGAACTTGATCAGGATCTAAAAATGACAAAACTGTTAATAATAGCCTACTACATAATATTACCTACCAATGGGACTATCATTAGTAGCAGGTAGTTTAGTGTTCTCAGTTAGTCCAATACCAATCAAACAATGTGTTAATAAAGACGTACCATATACTGGATAAAGAGACGGGAATCAAAATCAAATTACTCATCACTTCTGTATATTACCAAAATGAGGATTTAATATATGTCTTAGTTGATCACCGGGTTTTGCACTCCCAAGTATCCCAGCAACCCTAAATGGGTGTGACAATCAATTAATTAATATTCACGGTCTCTACCCAACTAACTGTTCGATGGAGGGCAGGATTTGTTCCTGTTTTATTGTGTCCATCGAGAAATGCTCGCGTACAGCAAAACGAACATCAGCATCGGCATCTGTTCTTGTTCTTAGTAGACTCAGTATCAAGTAGGTGTGGTCTGTTAGTATTATATTACCCTATAAAAGGAAAGCAGCATATTTCAGTATATTTCAGTATATCTCAGTTTGATCGAAATCATTTCAAACCTTGTGTATAAGAGAATATTATAAAAATGGAGAATTTTTCTACTTTTCATTTTCAACAAAATTTGGTCCAAGATCATGCACAGGGACTTTGGTCCAAATTTTGAGCAATTAAAAAATTTTGTAAAAAATCCAATTTTGATCGGAATGAGCTCAAACTTTCTATGTAACATAAGAACATGTATATGTATCAGAAAATGTTATAAAAATTGAGAATTCTCTACTTTTCAATTTTGGCAAAATATGATCGAAGACCATGTACTATAGTACAGGGACTTTGGCCCAAATTTTTAGCAACTTAAAAAATTCATAATAAATCCAATTTTGATCGGAATGAGCTCAAACTTTCTATGCAGCATAAGAACATGTGTATGTATCAGGAAAAATTATAAAAATGAAGAATTCTCTACTTTCCATTTTTGGCAAAATTTAGCTGGAGACCATGTACTATAGTACAGGGACTTTGGCTCAAATCAAGACTGACCCTATCATAGAGTTCAATGATAAGATGGTGGGCGTATTCGCCTGATCCAAACACCATGTCAATGACTCTGTCAACTCCTAACTGAGTGATTGATATGAGACGTTTGGTCCGTAGGTGCTTCCTTAACTAAAGAAACCAGCAATAAAATTTATCAGTTATACATTCAGGACTCACTTTCATTGCAAATCCCGATGGTTGTAAATGTTTCGGCCACTCAAATTCAGTTGTATGCAAGCGACAACCAGACTCCACCAATAGGACTATCTTCTCTTCAGACCTGTAGAGAGAGAGAGTATAATGGGAAGAGGGAGAGAGATACAGACCTTGCTAGTTTGAGTAGATACGTCTTGTGATCCACATCATAAATGTTGGCTACTCTCATACCTGTTAGCCTGATTAAAATATAAAATAAGCTTTTCTCTTTCTATCTTTTTCACCTTCTATTCAAGTATTCTATCGAGGCGAGGAGATCAACTGTAGTGAATCTTTCTTTCATGATTCCTTTATTCGTAGTGAACCAAGACCAAGTTAAGTTAGTTAACAAACATTGCAACAAAGGGTTAAAAATTCCCAGCAATATCACGTGACTTAAACGAGCCCCGCCCAATTAGCATTTTAATAAAAGTATACATACATCATATAAAATGAAGAAAAGTAACAGAGTTTAAACAATGATTTGTCACAGACAACTTTTGTAACAATGAGAGAGAAGTTTATATAGATTAAGTACGAAAGGCCTCTAATGGGATATTTCCTTGTCCCTACATTATCACAAAATAAAATAGCAACAATTATAATAATTATACTTAAATCAGACACTATATATACCTGAAGAACTCTAAAGGTAGAAATAGCTTTCTCGTAGTTCCAGCCATTCTCGGCAAGACATTTCTTTGAGTAATCGTAATTCATTCCAGTTTCAAGTGCTAGCTGTTGTATAACATCAGACTAAGACAAAACAAAAAAATCATTAAATGGAGGCTTGAGTGTCACGAAATGAGACAATATATGAATTAGTGATGACCAAACTATGTACAACTGGACACAGCCTGGTGCCTTAAAGAGAGTCTTAAGCCTCTAAGACTTGAGAGCGCAATACCTCATTAAAAGATGCAGCCTGTGCAGCAGATAATTGCTGTTGTTGCAATGAAGGTATGGCCGACTGATTGGGAGGAAAAAGAGAAACACTTCCGGCGGAAGACTTTGAAAAATGAGCCTGAACTTCGTCAGAATAACGCTGTATATAAAAATGGAGAAAGGAGGAGGAGGATATGACATTAAAAGTTGCTCAAACAAACCTTGACTGAGTCCATGGTAGCATTCCGAATGGTGAGCTGATCATTTACTATTGCCACACTGGGGGCCCGAGAATGATATAAATACACAAATAAAAATATAAAAGAACTGAACCAGCAGTTCATTATAAAACACTATCATCATCATCATTTCAACAGTATCCATTATATGTATATAATCCAAAGGTCAGTTTCAACCATATACTAGCATTACCCAATGTTGGGATTTATTATTTTTGTTTCAATTACATACAAATATCACTAGTGTCTCTGCACTAGTATATCCCTGAATGGGAATTCTTATTATAATTACAACATTTTTATTTTCAAATTATTAGTAATCTTTTTTTTCATTTTGCTGACTTCAGTCAGACACAATTAATCAAAATCAATCATTAAAAAGCCAACTTGGCACATTTATTATTTTCATTGGTCTATAGTCATTCAGAAAAATGTTCAATGTTCAACAGAACGTTATATTGTTATAAAGAAACTAGACCACCAATATTCAAGTGTTCTGATCGACAGAACTGGTGTCTAATCAACCATAATAACACCAAATTCACGAATAAATAAAAAAGATACATTCAGGCCTTTCTTAGACCTTGAAATAAAAAATGCACTTTTAAAAAGTAGAAGATCTCATTAACTTTCTTCCTCTTCAAAACAATCAAGTAAAAAGTACTACGTCTGAAAACACGATTCCTGCTTAGAGCAAAACGAAACAATCAAAAATCTTTAATCCTGCTAAGAAAGACATTTTTTCCAGACAAAATATACCAGCTATACAGTATGTAAAAAATTGGAGCTGATTGCAACTAAAAACCAGAAGGAAACAGTGTAGCAGATGCCTTGGGATAACTTTTTGACCAAGAAAAATGTGCTGGATTGTAAAATTTATTCCTGCCTATCTATTATAAACGAAGCTAGCTATTTTCCTCCATCAGTCAGTAACATCATTTCCTGTAGCTGTAGAGTACAAGATTAGAAAACATCAACTAAAAAACACCAGGCTACAAATGTCATGGTTGACATTTGGCGATCTATTGTTTGGTGGGGACCTGAACCAATTCACTACAGATACCAAATTACTCACAGTAATTTTTAATTCATTTTAAATTGCATTGTTAGCTGGCAGCTATAGCACGATGAAAAATTAATAACAAAGTGGGCAGGAAAATGTTGAACGAGCACACCATGCTCTTTTTGAAGTGCAAACCTTAAACCAAATGACATTCCAAAAGAAATTGGATCAATTAGTGGTTGCAAAGTTGAAGAGGAACAGCATATTCAAGGTGAATCGAAAGAATGCCAATGCCATGCAATAGGCCACTATTGCCTATTTAGTAAGGTGATGTAGCAGGGAGCCACTCAGAGCTCCCTGCTACAAAAATAACTAATGAACAAGACATTCCTGTCCAAATAGTCCGATGATCTATCATACACTTTACAAAACAAGAAATCAGGAATATACAATATGGTACTTCACCTTCCTTGATAATTAAAGACTGGCCTGTAGCACAATGTTGGGCTTTAGCCTTACAACTACCAGTATGCATTTTAACTCTTTTTATTATTGCAAAAAATTTAAAGAAAAATGGTAACAGCTATAATCATAATACATACATATGTACTATGGAACGCCAAAACCGTCAAAATTAAAAAAAGACTAATGAACAATAAAAAAGACACCATGGCGATGCGCAAAGCGCATCGCAACATTTTTACAATCACAAGATCGTTTTATGATCGATGATCAATCAATAATTGCTAAACCCCACCCACTGGTCACATTGACCCCACCAACTGCATGTGAAACCACAATGGCGGAGTCTGAGTTCATTGAGTTGGCAATATCTCTATGCCTTTATGTCAGGGATTGCTATGACGAGACTGACAAAGACGTTTGTAATTACATACTGGAGGCATTTGAAGAACTTTTGCCTCTAATTTATGTGTTGATGTTTCAACTGTCACAAGTTGGTTTAGAGAAACTGGTTCAGTCAAAAAAAGAGCTGTGCCAAGAGGTTGCAAGGACACAAAAGAAGTAACAGTTACCAGAAATTAGTCATCACAGCAAGGAGGTCACTCAGGTCAGTAATTTGTTTTACTTACTCACATAGCCAGAATGTGCATGTAAAACTCAACTGTATTTCATTAATACATGTACTAATTAATGGTACTATCGGCTCCTTCACTTAGCACTGCTATGCACATTAAGTAAAATTGGAATGAATGTATTCCTGAAAGAATGAAGGAATCACTTGCACTCTTTTCATCTCATCATGCCAGTCTGTCATCTTAGTGCACAAATGAAGCACCCGTGTACAATCGGCATGCAATATTGCTATATTAGTTCATTTCAACCAAACCTCTTCCTTGAAATCTGGAAATTTTTTATCCCAGTGCCAGCTTATCCATCTCAATATTTTTCAGCACGTACAAGTAGCAGATGTAGAAATAAAAGTGAAAAAATGGCCCAAAGTATTCTCAATAATTTATTCATTGTAAATTCATAAATGTATAAGTGAAGCATGTGCAACAAGAGTACTACAGCAGTTAGTAGACTGAGACTAGTTGTCATTAGAGAAAAGAGTTTATTTTTTTCAGCACAAGCCAGAGATATACTGATATCAAACTTTTTGGTCAGTCATCATCAAATTTACCGAATATTATGAAACGGAAAGACATAAATTCAAGGCTGAGCTCCACAATTGATTGCCAAGTAGTATCAACTCCTTGAAGACTGTGCGCACCTAAGAACTCAATATGCCAAAAAAAAAGTTTACGAGGCGGCTGGTATAAGAAGCTGTGGCCTATGTACATCTGGGCCAGTTCTTCGTTTTTTTTTCTAAAAAGTTTTTTTGGTGTGAATCCTATCTTCAATTGCATGTACTTTCATTTAGGCCAGTGATTTATGAACGATAAACTAATTGTAACTTTGTGCAAAGTTTCTCAAAAATTAAAAATTGAAAGTGGGTATGTATATCTGAAAGGTGTGTCCAAGTTATAAAAATGGCATCCTTGCTAAGGAGAAAAATGGAGAATGAAGTGAAGTTAGACTTCAGAAAGTCAACAGAAGACAAAAAATCACATCATTTAGGCTTGAAACACTGTCGAGCCCCATTCTCAAAAGAAACTTGGATTCTTAGAGGTCCTTTCTTTAATGGCTACACTGCAAACTCCAGCAACAACGAAGCTGGAAGAAGAGAAGGTTGCTGCCATTAACATAAAAATGAGCTAAAATCCACAAGAAAAGAGCTACAATGTGCCATGAGTCTTACTCTTCCTCCAAAATCACCAGTATATACATGTGCTCCAATCAAAAAAAATATTTCTTTAAAAACTACCACCACTTCTTGAGTCACACTTTACACCAATAGAAAATAATCATTTTAGAATAGATTGCAAATATTTGTGATTAAGAATAAAATAATCCTCCACCACCTATCCATCTATCCATCCATCCATTTATTGTAATAGTATCATTAAATATAAATAAAATGTCATAAAAATATTTTTTTCTTTCATTTCAAAAGATGCCATTGCATCTGAGGAGAATCAATTTAAGGTCAGCATTAGCCACACCCACGAAATAACAAATAATAAATCAAATTCAAATTAACTCGTCAATATAACGACTGAGTATGGTCGATATACATGAGCTTTCTATTGCCTGTTGTTCCACAAATTGAAGTACGATCATCACACAAATGAATAACAGCTGCTGTCAACAGGTACATCACAAGAAAAGAACCATAACAAGAAGATGCCATCTTATAACAGCAGCAGCTAAAGTAGACATATTTCTCCTCCAAGTCCCATAAGAGCAGGCCGTGAGTATCCATATTAAAGCAGAAAATAAAATGAAAGGCCTTTCCATTATAAGTGGAATTGTACCTGCTGACAGCAACATGACCAATAGTGTGAATACAATCAACTCGTAGCAAAATAACAGGCAATAGAAAGCTCATTAGAACCAGATCTGACCAAATAAACTCTAATTATAAGTATTCATCATTATTGTACACATGTACATTGAATTCATATCAATAACTGATCAGTCTTTATCAATTAATATTTAATAACTCCTGATGTTTCATGACATGGAGCATCACCAAAAAAACAATTAATGGTGGGTGGGTTAAATAAACTGCTGGCTCCTCCTTAGAGATAAGCCAAATTAATCATAAAGCTATATGAATTTCATGCAACTCCATCCATTGCATCAGCTCTGCAGAGTGTAACACAAGACGAGACTAGAGCCAGTCTTATGTTGCACTCCACAATACTGAAGGGTGAAGTTGCAAATGTTGCAAACCTCACACCACACATGTATTGTAAGTGGAAGTCCTTCATTAGAGTTGAATTATTACCCAACTCTTCTGCTCAAGCATACTATAACAGGAACTTCCAGTGTCAGTAAGAATCATTGTAATGTGAAATGAGACATAGTCAGCCATTAGACACAATATACTGAATACAGTGAAACTCCAAGTAAGCATCATGTGCAACAATAATAATGATAGGTTACACCCACTTACCCTGTTCCAGCTGCAACAATAACAAAAGTTCTCGTAAAAGCTCTAATGATAGGAGAGTCCATCCTACCAGCTGAAAATTGAAAAATAAAATGAAAGGCGATAGCAATACATAATGATAACAATATCTACCTTCTCCAAATAGACCGTACACATTAAAACCAGTGCACATTGGCTGTAGAGGGGAAAGTTAATGAATAAATAATTCTGTAGGAAACGGCTTACATTAGCTTTCATGACGTCGACACTAAAAGAGCTAGAAATATGGCAGCTCTGCGGAAACTGTCTTAAAAACTGAACTATATCGATGCGGCCATGTTTGATTAAAGAAGACCGTTTGCCTAGTCAGATCACAAATTGCACAATTAAATAAATACATTAGCTTACCAGGATCATTGACTCTCGCCAAATTACGGCTAGATGACATATACTGCTGCAAGGGTGGGCCCCTGTAATTAAAATGACGTAATTGAATATATTAATGATTACCGTATAGGCGAAATTGGCGTTTTGATAGCCATTCGCCAAAATAAAATCCGCCATTTTGAGCCATTATACGCATGCTCAATGGCACGTGGCCACTAACTCGCCAAATTAAAATCCACCAATAACCAAAATTTAGTAATTCGCCAAATTTTACTCCCTCTAAAATTTCCCACTATACGGTATCACACATACCTTTGCTGTGGAGACACGTCAACAGATAAAGAGAATACAGCCTAAATACAGGGAGGAGATAATGAACAAAACATTTAATTACAAGTATATACTCACATTATCACTATAAGCCTCCAATAATTTATCTCGAGTTTCACCATCATAGAGGGAAAAATATCTAAAATATATATATAAATTTTCAATTAAAATGTCATGTAGCATGCGTCCCTTACTGTTCTAAAAATGAGACTACAAGTGATCTAATGTCTTCATTGACCAGATAGCCTTTCTAAAAATAACAGGACACATGGTAGTCTCATGACCATCACATGATTATCACACGATACCTGAGAAGGAGGTATGGTGCCTATGTTGGTTGGTAGATCAAATTTAACAGGATCAGGTAATGGCTTCCCATCCTATGCGACAAAAAATAAATAAATTGCTCTATTATTCTTCTTTCTTACAAGCAGTTCTAGATTTGGAAAGTACTTCCTGACAACGCTTGCATAAGAACTGAACTCTTGATCTCTGAAAGGATTCCCTTCTAAAATTAAGGACTTCACACTAGGCAATGGGGCAATGGCCTCTAGCTCTTGAGGACTGTGTAGCTAAGAGCAAGGAGGAGAATAATAGATATAAAAAATAGTGACTTACTTCATTTCCTGAAAGATCTAAAGACTCTATAGATGGGCACTTGTCTCTTAGACTAGAATAAGCTTGAAGCCTTTGCAATCTGTTGTTACTAAGATTAAGAGCAACCAACTAAAAGGGAAGAAGAGAACGAACGTAATATATGATGATTACATGTACATACTTGAGGACAATGTGTTGCAACAAGATCAAGAACAGTATTAACAAATGAAGCATCAAACATCGAGCTACGGATTTTATGTTCATGTAATGCTAGAGAGAGAGAAAAAGAGAGAGAGGGGGGAACGTGATGACATCATTACAAGAAAGAAAGTGCTTACTAGGATCATGAAACATGTCACTAAGATTGAGAGACATGGTAATGGAATCATATCTTTGACCTAGGACTTTCTACAAATAAAATAGATAATAATTACAAGGCAACACATGTCAATCACATGCCCTAAGGCAAGGAATACTAAAAATACATAAAACCCACATGCCAACCATAGTGTCAACTGAGTGCTAATCACATGCTCATCATCAATGTGTATTAGAAAATGTAACAAAAATTTGAGGTGATTTCAGAGCCAAATTTTGGAAAAACCATGACCTATATAGCCTTTGCTCAAATATTGGCCTGTTTTTAAAAATGCTCATAACCAAAAAAAAATTTGTCAGAAACAGCTTGATATTGCAGAATTTCATGTACATCACATGACAGTCACATGCTTACTAGTAATATGCTGGAGCTGTCTTCCTCCATCATGTCACTATCCGTTCTATTATAAACTCTCCTTTCGCCAGTCGTCTCAACGTATCTATCATTTCTCCAGCCCCTCCCTCTGTTGTCACTGCCCATACGTCCTCTACCAAAAACATCACGTCTAGGACCGCCCGACTGATCACGATTAAAGCCACGCCCTCTTTGCTCTCTCGGCCCAATTCTATCAAAAACTCCGCCCGAACTTCTCATTCCACCAACTCCAGGTGGGCTTTTATCATAAGGAGTACTATTAATAATAAATTAATAATTAAAAAGATTTATAATGACTTACTATCTGTTCTTTCCCTTAAAAGACTTAAAGCCACCTCTTTCGTTACCGTAATCTTCACGTTCTCGGTCATTGTATCCGCGATCTCGTCCACGCCCCCTTGGTCCACCTCCTCTAGTCCACCGACCCTGATCATTGTTTCCTCCTCCTCGTCCTCCTCTTCCACCTCTGTAGCCTCTGTTAGAACTCCTGTAGTCATCGTTTCCAGATGAAGAAGGACCATCATCCCATCTGTCATCATGTTGGCTGTGAACTTCATCAATACACATCATTATAACGTGCAATGTGGCTTTTTCTTCAACTTACAGCTCACTTTTCTTTTATCTCCCCTTCCACCGCCTCCTCTTCCTCTCCCCCCGTCTCCTCTTCTCCCTCTATTGTTGTATCCGCCACCCTGCTGGCCTCCTCTATACGACGCCATGACACTTTGGGTGTGATACTTATTACACGTGTCAGATCAATCTGCGCATGCACAAATCGAGTACGCGGGAATAGTCTAATTTGTAAGGCGTGGCTAGACTATAGATAACCACGTTCTGAGCATGCGCAGAACATGTTGACGCAAAAGTGTAAATTTCTCTCCGCCTACCACTTATAAACTGGCATCATCAGTGTCACTGGCCTGACCTTTGCTGTGCATTGCGTTATTAGTTTGTTCGCTGTTCCTTCTTGCCATTCTCTAAGACAAGTCTATCACCTAAATATAAGTAAGTTGCTTTACTTTACCGCCCTTTTAACATCATGGTTTTGTGTTAGAATACGCGAATGTGTATTGTTTGTCCTCGCTTGTATCTTGTTAATTTTAGCATTTTTCTCGTTTCTCCTCTTTTGAATTTCTCTCTCTCTCCCTCCCTCTTTTCTTCCTTTTTTATTAGAATGAGTACTAGTGAAGTTGAGCCAATGACCAGTAAACAGAAGTCCTTCAAGCAAAGGAGGAGCTTTGGTGAGTTTGAGTTAGCAAAGGCACATAAAATTAACTAGATCTAGAGCATAATGTTAATATTAGTCAAATTTCAGTCTTTTTTTCCTATTTATTTTGTGTGATACAGTAGTGTTAATATAATTAAGGAAGAGATGAAAGAGCTGGTTGTGGTTGTATCCTTTTCTTTTATCAGTGATGAGAGGGTGGGATTATTAACCCTGTGGTACTGTATTGTGTATGTTTTAGCATAACAAAGACAACATGGCCTCATCAACTCATCCATTGGTGTCTGTAATCTAACAAACAGCTTGCTGCTACTGAATTAGTGTGTGGTGTGTCTGGTTATGTAATCCTTGTCTGCCTTCAAAGGGTGCCTCTCTGACACAAAGCAATTAATCAGCTGCCTACCCTTAGTAGTGGTAATGGCTATACCACCTTGTTTCTGGCTTCCCCTTTTTCTTTTCCCTTCCTCTCTCTCTAATATCTATTTTTGGCATAAGTTCACAACAAGTTGACATTATTCATACCAAACCCTTTGGCTTCTTTCCACACACAAATGTGCTTGACTGTCAGAATTGCACAAATGACACGTAACGGAATTAGTTGGCAGAACAAAGTTAGACAAGGGATAATGAATATAGCTTGAGGCATGAATCTCATTTATTGTCAGCTGCTGAGCTTGTTACATGCATTGTTAGGGAGGGTGGCTGATGACAGGCAGGTGCTGCTGTCCTAAGCATTTCTACTCACCTTTTATGTTCCTCTTTCCTTCTTATTTCCTCATGTAGCTAGTCGAAAGGATGAGGTCGCTAGCATCAGATCTAAGTTCCCCAACAAAGTCCCAGTTATCGTTGAGCGATATCAGAAAGAGAAGGACCTACCAATCTTAGACAAGACCAAGTTTCTTGTCCCAGAGGAGCTGACACTTAGTCAGTTTGTGACTATCATCAGGTAAATTGTTTCTTGTACTTGTAAAAAGAGGGGAACGATTGTTTGTCATTCTCTCTTCGTTAACAAGCCATGCATAAAAGCTTTCACCATGTGTCAGTTGTTATGGTATAAATTCTAGCATCAATTGATAGGAATGCATAACACAGTATAATTGGCCATCACAAATTCATAACAGTATCACCTTACTTTATTTTTTTGTCATTTAGAAATCGAATGGGACTTACAAGCACACAGGCCTTCTATCTCTTAGTCAACAATAAGAGCATGGCCAGCATGGCCACCACTATGAGTGATATTTATGACACAGAGAAAGACGAGGACGGGTTCCTCTACATGGTCTACGCCTCTCAGGAGTTCTTTGGTTAAATGGACAAGATTGCAATACATACACACACTAACATATATGCAAGCACGCACGCAAACCGTTGTTCTTCCACGCATGAAAATATATTTTTATTAGCCAAGTGTATATATATTATTATCTATATTGTTTTTTGTTGATTTAATTTTAGTTCTAATTATTGATGCACTGAGCATGCTCTTTGTTATAGTTGCTTTTTCTGTGTCTTTTCATTCTATAATTTTTGCCAATTATTACATGTATTATTATTATTATTATTATTATTATTATTAGTGTAACATCTTAATTGCTGAATTTGTCAATTACATATTAAGATTGATGATTTTTGCAAATTAATTATTATTTTTTTCAAAGTTTTCCCTAATATGCTATTATAATAATAAATATGTGAAAAATAAATTTAAAGGTATCCTAATCATTCTTCTTCATGAAGTTAGCAAAATTTAGCTTTGACAGGTGACGGTATCCTAGCAATGAGGTCATCATGCCCACGCATAGTAACGACAACTCCCTTGCTGTTCATAATTTGTGTTGGGTTATAGAGGAGGTGGGAGCCATGAACGTTTGTCAGTTTACCGCCAGCTGCCATTACAAGTGCTTCTGCTGCACAAGTGTCCCATTTCTTGGTTCCAGTGCTAGCGTACACGTAAGCATCAGCTGCTCCTTCTAATACCATGAGGATCTTATTGCCGCTGCCTCCAACGTGTAATACCTATTGATAAATGAATAATAATAATGATGATGATGATGATGATGATGATGATGGAAATGTGAATATCATTAGTGATTGGGTGATGTAATGTTATAAAATACAATTTTTATTTTTTGTGTGTGTGTGACTTAATAGTAGCTGTAATAGTGATATGGTGTGTGTGTGTGTGTGGGAGTGAAGGATAACAACACCATGTTGATGGCTCGTCATGTTTTTGTTAGGCAAAGTCTAATAGACTATATTCAAGTAAATCAACGTCCTTAAAATTTTTATAAATTTGACCTTTATATTCAGAAACAGGCTAGAGTTGTTTGCCCTACATTTTGAGTATAAGGTTGACTGCTACTGAGGAAGTGAGTAGATGATAAGAATCATGTGATGCTATGGCTGCCAGTTTTGATAGTTAAATAATAATTATTATTTTGACTGTGTGGAGTTGTTTCTGGCATGCATCTCAAAGGAAAGGCTGATATCACTACTACTGGACTAAAGGCTGAAAGAGACACTTGCATAAAAAATGCAAAATAATATTCCTAGTCAAAACACTATTAAGAATAACATGCCTTCAAGGGAAGTCTGCCAAAGTATAACATCAATATAATTAGTGGTATTAATATTAGCATATCAATAGTACTAATATCAGTGTTAGTATATCAACAGTATCTTAATATCAGTATCGATATCAGTATTAATATCAGTATTAATATCAGCATTACCTCTTTTGGATTCAAAGCATCAACAGCGTCCCTAACAGTCTGGCTCATGTGTGATCTAGTAACGACAATCCTCAGTCCTCCTTCACTTAGCTTCTCTCCAGGGTCCCCTGAAGCCACTGGTGTCATACCCTTCACTGCTCCTCCTACTAGACCCCATACTGTACGTCCTGTTGGTCCGTAGAACGGTTGATGAATGACCCCACCCACTGGTCTTTCATTATACGATATACCAATCAATACAGTCACATGTTCAGGGAAACCTATCAAAATGGGCAATATTCTCACAGCTACAAGCTAAGCATCATAAGAATTTTATATTATTAATACTGTACAGTTCTTCCCACAAAGCATGTTTCATAAGCTGAAAAGTACTACAATACAATACATGGCATTTGGAGCAACTTTAAAAATTCATAAAAAATCCAAATTCAATCGGAATCGGCTCAAACTTGCTACACAACATAAGAACATGTATATGTATCAGAAAATATTATAAAAATGGAGAATTGTCTCCTAGTCATTTTTGGCAAAATTTGGCCAAACACCCTGTACTATAATAGTTTAGGGAATTTCGCCCAATTTTGGAGTAACTTTAAAAATTCATAAAAAATCTAATTTTGATCGGAATCAGCTCAAACTTGCTACACAATATAAAAACACATATATGTATCAGGAAAATGATAAAAATAAAGAATTCGCTCCTTTTCATTTCTGGCAAAATACCCAGTGCATACACATTAATCTGCAGTAGATCTCTACCTTCAGTGAATTCTTTTGTGCCATCCAAAGGGTCGACCCACACCGTCAACTAAACAAAGGTAGCGTTTCAAATAAAATATTAACATTATTGTAAATTACGTCATTTTCTTTAAGGTTTACTAAATCTGGAGGGCACGTCTCTTTTAAGACATCGTCACTCTCTTCGTCGGGTTTGACCAATGTATAGTCATCACTTTCAACTGCAACATCCTATAGATATTGTTGTACAATGTTTAATGTTAATTTTTGTAAGATTGCTGCATGCATCATTCATTATGTTGACTCTAGTGTACATATCTGTACCTCTTCACCGATCAGGTTGATTTCAGGGAATCTACTTTGAATGGTGGCTGAAATGCATCTCTGAGCTCTCCTATCAGCTTCTGTTTGAGGATCATTCACACCCTATCATTAAAGGGGAGGAGAAAGCACAGTAAAAGGTCATTACTGAGATGATTGATCCTGGGCTTGAACCTACTTTCTGGACAATGCCCAGCTCTCCTGTTTTCAGTACTTCTCTGATGATGGCTCCAGATTTATTAGCGGCACAAACAGAAGCAGAAATAAGTCGAATCATTACAGATGTGGAAGACATTTTTAATTTACAAAATTAACAATGAATATTAAATAAAATTAAATAATAAATTAATTATCAGGAAAAATATCTCCCTTTAGATTTTACTTCTTTCCTCTGCCCTCCTCTTCCTCCCTTCCCTTTTCCTCTCCCGATTCCTCCTCTTCCTCGTTGCTGTCCTCTAGTTCCTCTGAAACCTCCTCCTCTTCCTCTACTTGTTTCTCTCCTCCCTCCTCCTCTTCCTCTCTCTTCCCTTCCTCCTCTCCCTCCCCCTCTAGTTCTTCCTCCTCTTCCTCGTTGCTGTCCTCTGAAACCTCCTCTTCCTCTACTTGTTTCTCTCCTCCCCATTCCTCCTCCTCCTCTCTCTTCCCTTCCTCCTCTTCCTCGTTGCTGTCCTCTGAAACCTCCTCTTCCTCTACTTGTTTCTCTCCTCCCCATTCCTCTTCCTCCTCTCTCTTCCCTTCCTCCTCTCCCTCTTCCTCTTCCTCTTCCTCCTTGGCCTCTTCTGAACCCACTCCCCCGATAGTCAGAAGATCTTAATTCCTCCCACTTGCTCTCTTTCGACTTCTTTCTTTTTTCATCGGAGCCTTCAAGGAGATGAGCAAACTAAGCAAAATAGTAAAAAATTAGTAGCTAAAATTATAAGAAATACTTCTTCAGCTGATGCGAACACGGAACTGTTCTTTGTCCTAATAAAAGGAGATAAAAGGTACATGTAAGCTGTTTCTTAAGTCAATTCCAGCCACAAATTTTTGACTTATAAGGTAAAACATGAGGCTCAAAAATAGGTACTATGGACTACAGTATAGAGCCTACCTCTTTGATTTGTTATTGAAATCCATCTCATCCTCTTTCTGTCTTCCTCTTTTATTATTCATTGTCACATCATCTCCACCCTCTTCATCGGAAGATGAAAGGTTATCCAATAAAAGTCTCTCCATTTGGTCGAGGTCTTCCTTCTTCTTTCTCTTAGTTCTTCCTCTCTCCTCCTCCTCTTCATCAGAAACGTCGTCCATGCTATCCTCAAAGTCACTAAAACTCATGTCACTGTAATCACCTAATTATATAGTCATAGATTAATTAATTATTCATAGATTAATTAATTATTCATAGTTGATCAATTAGAATGCACTACCTTCTGATGCACTGTCTTCGCTATTGTCACTGGAAGCTTTCTTTTTCTTTTTAACATTTTTCTTCTTATTTTTCTTTTCATTCTCAACTTGTTTCTTAAACTCACTGTGACAATAATAATAATAATAATAATAATAATAATAATAATAATAATAATGTTGATTATGTGTTGGAAACCATAGCTGCTATAAATTGAAATTTAGATTGTCTTACCTAGCAAAATCAGCAGTTTCTTCAATCTCTTCGTCCTCCTTGTCTGAAAGTAGGGCGGTATCTTTGCTCTTTTTCCTCTTCCTTTCTCTCCTGCTCAGCTTTGTGGCTTTAGTCGGATCAACTTTATGCATCTCAACATCTCTTCTCATAAACCTTGAGAGAGAGAGAGGGAGAGAGAGAGATCATGATTTTAAAATTATTAACTACTGCTGTCTCACTTGTGTATAAACTGAAGGTCATTTCTAACTTCGTTCTCATTCATCTTTGCCAGTTCAGAAATAGACCCTGCGATTACGTTACCATAGCAACAAACAGACCCCACCCCTTACCTGGTAGAGTATACACTTCAGTTTTTATCAAGCTACCCGTTGGCTTTAAACAAAAAATTTAAAAAATTGCCAAAATTTCCAAATACCTGCATAAGCGACCCCCCATGGTCAGAAGATTTTTGTTTAGGGTTCTTGTGCACGAAATGATCCAGGAACCGGATAATTGTAAAATCACTGAGAGGATCGCCGTCATATAAAATAGCATTCCCCTAAAATGGGTGTGGTGAGTAGGTGTGGTCAAAAGGAACTCACAGATGCCAATTGAGTTGCAAACGCTTGAACTGAAGGATGATAGTGATGAGTCAACTAGAAACAACAAAATAATAAAAATAAGAATTAAATAATATTTTTGTATTATTTAATTGTTAATTTTTTATTTACTCTCGTTAGTTCCCATAAAGTGGTTAGTTCTGCTTTACAATAGGATGGGTCTCTTGCTGTCAAGCTGTAAATTTCTGTGTTTTTATCTTCTTCATCTTCCTCCTCTTCTCTCTCTCCCTCAGCTTCAGAGTCCTCTCTTTCATGTCTTGAAAGATCTTCAGGAACATCCTTAAATTTCTCGTCAGGATCAGATTGTAAAACGAACGGCCAAAGAAACGGCTTCACTTTAAGAACCTGATTCGCAAGGAAGAGAACGAGCAGATTCAAAAAATAATAAGAAGAAAAAGAATAATCAATACTAAACATACTTCAGATAAAATCAGTAGACACCCACACACATAATGAGGCATGTGATAGTCACATGACTGTAGGATACGCTTCATGTAAGCCTATAGAAATACATGTATCACATGTAACGTCACCACGTACACTATGAACAATGTATAGTACCTTATTACGGTTCAACTCAGGATCACTTTTCAAAGATTTAAACAACAAATTCAAAAACATGGCCTACAAATTAAAACTCTAAAACCAAAAAAACCACACCCATAACCACACCTACCTGTTGACCCGTACGTGTACTTAATTGGGGGTTGCTCAGTTTTCTATATAATGCCCGATAAAACCGAGAAGAGACCGAAGTCCTTTTCTCCATGACCTGATAAAGGAGAGTGAGGGACTGTATGCTGGTGGCCAATGGGCCAATCTGTGATATCTTGAATAATGAATTTAAATGATCATCAAACGATGGAACGTCACCTAAAAATAACAATGACGACAATTATACTATATACCAAAAAAGCTAAAAAAAGATTTTTTTCACAATTTTTCATATACTAACTCTTCAGAAAGGGCAACGCCCTGTTCACTCCAGTTAGCAGTGCACTCAATATTTTTGCATCAAAGTCGTTCTTGTCGACATAAAACTTGAAGAAACTAAAGTAAAGTGATACCAGCTTCTGTGGGAGGAGTTGATCAGAAGGACCAATGACGATTTGATTGAGGAAACAAATGCAGTAATATCTATATGGGGAATAAGTTAGGAGTGGATTGAATTCAATAGTGATTGTACTAACTGTGTTTTTGATAAGATGTTTGGTCGATATAAAAGTGATTCAATCTCACGAACAACAATCAATTTCATGTTCACATGCTGAGTCACTGAGATAAGAAGAGGCAAAAATGACAAAAAATTAACAAGATGAACATACAAAGTTTCTGCAACAATAGAATGCACTTCGATGCAATTTTTCTGTTGGGATCGCCTAACTTATTGACAAGTATTTTCAACAATAGCTAAACAATAAAAAGTAACAATGGAAGAAAGGGAACAAGCAGATGGTTTTACTTGCTCTTGCTCTGGTCTGTGATATAAAAGATCAAAAACAACACCTAAAGAAAGAGAGAGAGAGAGAGAAAGAGAGAGAGAAAGAGAGAGAGAGAAGGTGGAATAAAATGTAGGATTCTTTTTGTAACAAGTACCAGTTATTTTCTCTCTAATTTCAGCAACAGGGTCATGCAAAAGCTCCTAAAACACAGAAACAAATTATACTATTAGTTACACTATTATACACGTGATTTAATAACCTTCAGTAGTTCTACGAAATGACAGTATTTGGTCTTCAACTGATGCTCAAAGTGCCACAGAAAGAGAACTCGAGGATCAAATGTTACAGGACCACACCCATCACCATCAATTAACTTATCAAGTGGACGCTGTTTAATGTATTTTAGCTTACGAGACTCTGGAAGGACATCAGAAATCAAAAGATCTTTAAAATGATCTGAAATACAAAATGACATTTTTAAACACAATTTTATAAATCTGGGTATGTCATATATCATCATTACCATACCGATGGCAAGTAGATTTTCCCTTTTGCTACGTTTCTTGCTCATTGCTATAAAGAAATCAATAGTGGAGAGAGAATGTACCGTAGACTCCTAATAATAATAACAACAATAACAACAACAACAATAACAACAACAATAACAATAATAATTACTTGAATGAGAAGGGTCATGGCGGCCATCTTATCGTTAAGAGTCCCAGAGGAGAGAACAGTCTTGAGCCATTGGACGTCCCGGCCTCTCTTCTTCTCCCTCACTATAAATGAACTACATCAACAAAACCCACTCCTCCTCCTCCTCCTCCTTACATTGTCTGTATAGCTTCAATTCACAAGTCATAATTTGACCAGCCACAGAGAGCACATGATCTAGCACTGGCTGTGATACTACTACTGTGCCGTTATCAGAATTAGACTATGGTAACATTATACAGGAGGAAAGGAGAGAGAGAGAGAGAGAGAGAGAGGGGGGAGAGGAAGGTATAAAGGCTAACTCAGTGCTACAGTAATTGCTAACCTCTTCGTGCCATAGTTTATCAATCTCCATTGGAACCAGGACCTTAGAGTGTTCCTTAAATTCCAGCTTCAATAATCTATCCTCTAATTCTTTTGACGCCATGTTCATTACAGTCCCACCCTCTGTAGCCTATCAGAAAAAAAAAATAATAATGCTTCACAGAAATTCATCACTAACATTGATTGACATGCTGCTCTTTATATCATCAGGAGTAATTACAGGGGCTGCCTCTGCATTAACACCAGTGGAGGATGGTTCTTTCACTTCATTGTTTCTTTTCCTAGGCTTGAGAGCAGGTGCATCTTTCCTCATCTTAAGAGCATTTTTCTTCTTTGCTTCAGAAGCTAGTTTTTCCTGCTTTCCATTGACAAGATGGATAACCTCTTTCTTAACTGGAATGGTTGATTTATTCTTCTTTAGTTTTCCATTGCTGATGGGCGGAGCTAATTCTTTTTTATTTTTAGCTGGACGAGGGTTAATAATTTCCTTCATTTTCTTCTTATCTTTGCTGGGTTGGGCTGGCCAGCTCCCCCAATCAGGCTGGGACATGCAAGAGGAAAGCCCGATCCTTTGCATGAAATCTGATACCTAATTAGAGACCTCAAATGATAATAATTATTATTATATCTATGGAGACTCACATCAGATGTGGTAATATTTGTACCCTTTTCCTCTTCTCCATACAACATAATGTCTTCATCATCATCCTAACATAATTCAATACTCATTAAATGATCTCTCTCTTCCTCTTACGTCCTCTAATCCGCTCCAGTCACCAAAATCAGAGCCGGAATCTTCATCCATTACATCAGCCATGACACACGTGGTTGGAAATTAAGTGATGTCACTTCCGAGTTTAACTATGACATCACATGCCTTAATTTTTAATTTTATTTTATTTTTAATTATTATTAATTTTTTTTGAATAAAATAACATAAAATAAAGTGAATATATATATGGTTGCTATTTTTGTCCTATAATCAAGTCAATGTTAGTGAATCTATAGACGATGCATTATGATCATTATCAGTATCCAATATCATCACAGGACCCCTTGAAGAAATATTAAATACTGGGTCTGGATCAGCAATTCTATCGTACGGTTTTCTTGGCAACGAAGACTTAGAAGAGGAACGTAAGACACTTTGGGAGACCCACTGAGGCTGTGAAGGTGTGGCCAATGAAACAGACTTTTTAACAGGAGCTACTCGAACAACTTGAGCTCCGTCGTTAGAATTGTCACTTTTTCTGTTACGCGACAAATTAATAACAACTGTCCCCTCTCTTGTCTTTTTGCTTTTTTTATGAGTAAAAACTGGGACTTCTCCTTCGGAGAGTTGGGGAGAGCCTGTAGCCACCTTGCCCCTTGAGTGAGGGCAGGGCACTTCTCCTGGTGATAAAGGAGGAGGAGTTAGTTGATTATTTAACGAGTGAGGTTCGTCAGAGAGCGAAGGAACATGGGCCAAAGTATCATCATCATTATTGTTAGAGCCGCTACTCATAATAGCATTGTCATTTGTAGATTTAATATCAGCTACAGCTTCTTTACTTGTTCCTCTTTTAGAAGATCGCTCATTGTTATTAAAAGGAGTTGAGATGAAAGCAGTAGCAGCATGACGAGGAGGATGATGGTGAAAGGAGAGAAGAGAAGGCTGCATTGGAAAACCAGGAGTCAATATATTTAGCTGGAATGGCGTTATGGATTCCTGGAGAGGAAGAGGAAGAGAAGGCTAAAGCCACAACTGCATGTGAACAATCACAATGTTTTAAGTTAAACTTTTTAAAATTTGGCCAGACACCATGCATGGACTAAAATATATATATGACTAAATATAACAGACAATTGCATATTCTGATGTATCACTAACAAAAATAACTATGTACATGTACATGTAAAATTTGAAGATTAAAAAAATAGTCATAACTTGAAAAATTGAAGTCAGAATCAACTCAAACTTTCTACATAGCATAACTACGTCAATATGTATCAAAAAATGTAATAAAAATTGAAGGTGATTTCCAAGCCATTTTTTGGAAAAAACCATGGGCTATAGTACAGGGTATTTTTTGAAAATTTGATGTTTTTAAAAAAATGGTCATAACTTGAAAAATTGAAGTTGGAATCGGCTCAAAATTTCTACACAGCATAACTACATCAATATGTATCAGAAAATGTAATAAAAATTGGGGGTGATTTCGGAGCCATTTTTTGGAAAAAACCATGGGCTATAGTACAGGGTATTTTTTGAAAATTTGATGTTTTTAAAAAAATGGTCATAACTTGAAAAATTGAAGTTGGAATCGGCTCAAAATTTCTACACAGCATAACTACATCAATATGTATCAGAAAATGTAATAAAAATTGGGGGTGATTTCGGAGCCATTTTTTGGAAAAAACCATGGGCTATAGTACAGGGTATTTTTTCAAAATTTGATGTTTTTAAAAAATGGTCATAACTTGAAAAATTGAAGTCGGAATCGGCTCAAACTTTCTACATAGCATAACTACATCAATATATATCAGAAAATGTAATAAAAATTGAAGGTGATTTCTGAGCCATTTTTTGGAAAAAATCATGGGCTATAGTACAGGCAAAATTTGAAGATTTAAAAAATGGTCATAGCTTGAAAAATTGAAGTCGAAATCGGCTTAAACTTTCTACATAGCATAACTACATCAATATGTATCAGAAAATGTAATAAAAATTGGGGGTGATTTTGGAGCCATTTTTTGGAAAAAATCATGGGCTATAGTACAGGCAAAATTTGAAGATTTAAAAAATGGTCATAACTTGAAAAATTGAAGTCGAAATCGGCTCAAACTTCTACATAGCATAACTACATCAATATGTATCAGAAAATATAATAAAAATTGGGGTAAATTTTAGAGCAATTAAAAACTACCATGTACCAATTTCAAAGCAACTTCAAGAGTAAAAACCTCTCTCTCTCTCACCTTATTAGTCTCTTCGGTAGTTGTCATGCTGTCTGTATATTGATCTGTAACGCGACAAACTACAAAGAATAAAAATCATTTTTTTATTAGTATAAATAATTATTATGAAAAGAAAAATAATTTCTAATTCCCAAAATAACAACACAGAGCAGCAGCATAATACTCACTCACCAGTACTAAGGTTAGTTTGTTGGACTCTATTACCAACAAATACATTCCAGCGAGTGTCACCAGGTGACAGAGGGACTTCCCCTTCACTCAGTGATACGTCATTACAAACCGTAGGCGGCTGAGGTGGGACAGCACCTAGCAACGACCTAGCAACAGGGGAAAATTTCTAGTTGTAGATATTATATATATTTACATGTAAATCATTATTTTTTATGCTTTAAATATTTTAATTTTCTTATGTACGAAGAACAATTAAATGATTATTTCGACATACCTTAAATTTTCCCCTACTGATATATCATTATCAGTAGTGACACTGCTATCACTAGTTACCAGTACTTTACTGTGGGTGTTATTCTGCGAGGAAGAGGAGGAGAAAGAGGAGGAGTCTGTCACAGACTCGGGAACTTCTGGTCTAAAGGAAGAGACAATAAATACATTACTGTATGACTGGTTTTTCTTAATTCGTATATAAAACATCTCAAAATCAGCTCAAACTTGCTACACAACATAAGTACATGTATATATTTTTTAGAATCATAAAAATAAAAATTTTCTCCTAGCAATTTTCGAACAATTTTAAAATCGACTGACAAGAACCCGGCCTGCACTATATGCCCAAATCCTGTGGCTCTCAATATGAGTAATTTACAAAAATTATTATCTTAAAAAACTGACAAACAAAATACAAAATATGTCTAACATACTTTTCTTCTTCCACAATAATATCTTTCTCTTTGGCGTCATTAGGGAGTGAGATGACTGTTGGTGTGGGGGTGGCATACGATGTATCAGCTAGTACTTCGTATGCATGACTAGTCGTTGATTTATGAGACACAGTAGAATTATCATAAGTGATAGAAGATTGAGAATTAGGAGATCCCTGAGAAAGAGTGAGAGAGAAAACTGAAAACTAACCAAGCAACAATTGCAATGCCATATTAATCCACTAATCCAATAAAGCCCAAGCCTCTCAAATACATAATGTCATTAGCTTGTTTTATCATTACAATTTTGTTATTAAATTAGTCTCATTCATAACGTTGTTTGCAATTTCAAACTAACAACAACCCACTAAATTCATTTTCTATTCATAATCATGCTAAAAATCAAATAGCAGCATACCTGGGGTGTAATGAGTTCATCTTCCTCTTCCTTTGGTGAGATTGTCAAGGAGCCAACAGGAGTCAACTCAGGGGTGTGTATGATGGGTGTGGCTTCCTTGGGAATGACGATCGGAGAGGAAGGAGGAGTGGGGGATGGGGTGGATAATGGTGTGATCACTTCACTTTCAAATGAAGTGTCACTGTAATCCTCTCCTTCCCCTCCTTCCTCCTCTTCCTCCTCTTCCTCTTTAGTCTCGGAGTCTTCCAGGGGATGATATAAGCTCAGAGCTTCCTGTAACAAAATTTCCTTAACTAGATTGGCAACGTTATCAGATTCCCTGGCAACAGATTGCCGAGGGGAATGTGACAGAGAAGAGGAAGAGGAAGCCAAGGAGACATTGCTGTCTCTGAGACTAGACAATAACTGAACTAAGAGCTCATGTTTAGCCCTAGAGAGAGAGGGGGGGAGAGAGAAAGAGAGAGAGAGAGGGGAGAGAAGAAAGGAGAGAGAGAGAGAGAGAAGATGAGGATAGCTCAATAAAGTCAATGCCCTGGCTGAATCCATTGATGGCCAGTTCAATGGTTGAATGTATGCACAAAACATGAAGTCCAAAGGATGAATAGGACGATCAAAATAAGGCGGTTCAATAGATTGAATGAATAGTGAATGGGATGAATAGAAATTCAAGGAAAAGTACATGCACATGTTGTACATGTCATAATGTATACACACAAAGGTTTTAATTAAGAAATGCAGCATGTACTACATACCTTAGACATGTGTAATGCATGTACATGTGCAATTACATTTGCTGGTACATGATTAGTACATGGTTACATGTTTTTGATGCATGGAATAGATGTCCTGTTACATACCACTCCTGAGCTTGTCCTTTAATATGTGATTGTGCTTTTTGTTGGACTTGATCCAAAGAGACGTCGTTAGAAAAATGAGTCTTTCTCGTCCTTTCAGCTTCATTTGAGAGAACAGGGAGAGAGAGAGGGGGAGGAGAAGTCCGAGGTGATATTGGTAGGTAGACCTTTCCTTCTAGTCTGATGGCTTGATGAGGAGTAGTTGGGATGAAAGGCTGTTATAAATATAATAAGACAAAAGTTAGTTTAGTGTATAGGAATGAGTGAGTAAGTGGTCAAAATGATAAGAGATAAAAAATAGACAAAATATGGAGAGATAAGAGAGACAAATAGCATCTTGAAACTATTAAATATATTCTCGTACCATCACTGATAACAATTATAGATATATAAAACACACACTATAAATATGATAATAATAATAACATTATAATATTAATAATAGAAATCACTAAAAATGCATTTATCAAGAGGTACAAGGGAAGGGAAGGATATAATTAGTACAAAACACTTTAAGGCGCAAGCAAAAAATGAAAGCAGACTATCACAAACTGAGGCGGTATTGTAGAAAACTGAAACAGGGACAGTCAATAAAAATAGTGACAGAGAGATTGAAGGAACTTCTTCCCAAATATGACTCAACAAAGTGACATACCCAATCTTGTGAAAGTGTCGCTCTATGATCTGTTGTTAAAAACACAATTAGTTTTTGGAGAGTTGGGAGAGGACATTTTTACGATACTGAAAGTTAATAAACGTACACAACATCGAAGGACACATAAACCAGGCTTTGGTAAAAGCTTACAATCAATGTGTGTTTTTGGCCGCATTTTTATCGAAAAATATGCAAGAATGAATTTAGTAAAAAGAAAGCCATACGTATATGCATTTCTTTTAAGTCAACTAATTAACTTTATAACCTATACACAGTTCACACACACACACACACACTCTCTCTCTCTCTTCTTAGTTATTTACAGAAAGCTATCCACATTCCTTATGCATTGCCAATACTGAAAACTCCTGCTGTTATTGTTGTGAAAATTATATTATTATATTTAGTAATTATGGTATACGCGTATTGTATACAAGTTAGATCAGATGATGATGAGTGTTTGCTGGTTGACTGGATGCATAATGCAACAGGGAACAACAATGTGTATACAATTTGTCACCAGATGAGTCCCAACGATCTAACACTAGAGAGAAGCAACTGGTAAACACACACTAATAAATATAACAAAGAGAAAACATAAGCAACACTGCGATGACACGCTTCATGAACACGCAGAGAAACACTCGCTAAGACTGATAAGACAGACTGGGGCAGCGTGGGCCTATGAATGATGCCTGAATAGCATCATGACTACATAAAAGAAACAATTATTTACTAGAATCTCAACAACGGAAAACAGACTAAAAGAATTCAATTCTACAATATACTATACTATAAGAACAGATACACTTACACATGTACTACAATAATCATATAAGTTACATAAAGAAATGGATGGGGATTTTATGAGGTACATTAGTTCCCTGCTAGATTTACTAGCCACTAGAAACCAGAGGCAGGCAGTTCTTAGAAATTGTGAGAGATCGGAGCCAAGGAGGCTGGAAAAGAGAAAGAAAGAGGGAGAAGGGGAATGAAGCAGGGAAGTCCCCCCTCATTTTAAAGTACAGGTGCATTCACCACACAGTCTTTCAGTGTTATCCTAGCAACAAATGAATTTATAAAGGCAGTACATTCTATAGAATACATATTGATAGCACTCTGATACAGTATAAAACTACTAATATCCTGGGTTGTGATCTTATGGTGGTTTTCTATTCTGAGAGAGAAAGAAATAATGAGTGAGGGTACAGAGGGAAAGAGGCAGACACTTGGTGCCTTTTAAAATAACATTTCTACCCATTCCAAGCAGGCATGACTACCACTAGTGGTGGCAGTGTTTTGATAGCCCCTGGCCAAATTAGTTTCACAAAGGCACAAGTGGCCCATTGACTGCTATTCATTGCTCACCAGCCATTTATAATTCTTATTCACTCACTCTTAGCAGGTAGTGAGACTATTCTGCTATTGGATTACTTATTATGCCTTAGGCCATGCAAACTATTTTGTACCTGCACATACAGTATGTACTCTTACTCTCCATAAATACCACACTGTTGCTACATTCTCTTACTACGGAATTATCATACTTAGAAGGAATTATCATACTAGAGATGGTTGTGCAAGAATGAAGGCACCATTTATCAGCATCACATCATTCATTTGTTATCTCCAACATCATGTGCATACATTAAATATTTGTACAAGTATGAATCTCTTTAGTATATAATGCCTTGATTTGTACGAATAGGATTGAAGTTAAACTACAGCAATTAAACAACTAGTGTACATTAATGGGTACTAAATTATTCAAGGTTGATTCAAGCTTTAGCACTAAAGGAATGAGCTATAAAAAGTTTTGATTATCCAATATTATAATTAAAATTTATTCATTCTTATTCAAATAGGGAAGCCATGAATGCGCACTGTGGACAATGAAAACACCAATTAATTAACAAATTCCTCACATGCCATTATCATACATGGTCATTGTCTTGGCAATGACTGAAAATACAATTAAAACAAGGTCGTCTGACATCATAGGACAACCTGTTGGTCTCCATGGCAAACTGAAAACAGTAACTAAGGTAACTATAGATTCGCTGGCTAGTCAAAGTAAACACGTCATGATAGTTCTAATTATTAGACAAGGGAGCATGAGATAAGGAACCACCTCAAAACAAGCTGTTTTGCATTAATAGGATAAATAGTTATATCATCTATTACATATCTAGTGCTTGCGGTGAGTATTAATAATTTGGGGTCTCTGTGGTCACTATAACTTTGGTGTCTTCTTAATCTATCCTCTCTCTTTATCCTCTCTCTCTCTCAATCAAATGACATCAAGTATTAGTGACATAAGGATGTGATAATGATCATAACAGGTACAGAGTTTAAAACACATATCGTGTCTCAGCTTGTTTAATAATCATCCATTACCAAGAGTAGACTTAATCTATACTCTAGCCCAAAATATAAGACTCCTCCACCATTCTTCTTTCCTTATTCATGAAAGCATGCAAACACTTTTAGATACATTAGACAAGGCATGCTTATCTTTCATCAAGCGGAAGTAAGTAATGGGTCCAGAGGCTAAAGCTATGCAGCCTGGTTCACAGCCACACACATACACATTAATGTACATATACTCCACAAATTGTTGACTACATCATTCTTGACTGATTGAAATGAAGCCAGTCTGATTGAGGGTGTATCAAATATAATTACATTAGTACGTATGTACATGTACATGTACACGCATGAGAATAAAACCTGACAAGTCACTGACCACAAAAATTGAGGACAGGAAAAACTAGTGAGAGCCATAACCTCAACAAAAAGAGATGTTACTATGCATTAAATTATGCAATAAACAATAATTATTATCAATATTTCGTTTGAGGTACGCGTAACACAATTAAAAAATATATTCAATTTCATTATTCATAATTACGGCACGATTGGCAATCACATGTGGATGACATTACTGTATCTACAATCAACCACACACGTAACATAAGGACAGCTTTGATATAAAGAGGAGAGGGAGGAGAGAAAGAGAGATGATTGCCTCCCTCTTTTCCCACCAGGGCATATTGAGTTGATCTATCATGTTACACTCCTGAACTATTGAACTTTAGAAAAAATGCAAAACATAAAATGATTTTTAGTTTAAAGACATGTTGATGACATAGTACAACTGCACTACACAAACACACATCAGGCAGAGCATGCACACACACACACACACACACACACACACACACACACACACACACACACACACACACACACACACACACACACACACACACACACACACACACACACACACACACACACACGCATTGATATAATACAGGTGTGTACCGCTTTCATTGATTAGGTGGTATTTGTTGCCTGAGGATAATCAACATTCACATATTATACCCACTGTACTATATGGACTTTAAAATGCACGCATACACGTACGTCAGCAAATCCGCGTCATAACTGGATTAAAATGTTATCAAGTGATAGCCCAAATCTCACTAATGAAAGCCAGGCAGTGCTAATTTATGAAATTTACATTATTAGGATTCTACAAAATAAGGAGAAATCCCCTTAGTACAAGGTTGACCCAGACAGGCATGACAGGATGTGAGCTGCCCTATCAAGGTATGTTTGTATGTACCCTACATATCAATACTCATATAACCCTTGAGAATGTAGACTTGATGGATAGACACATATGTAGTAAGTAATGTAATATATCTGTACATGTAAAGCTTAATGTATTACTGAACTATAATGTGTGTGTGTCTGATATGTAACATGTACTTGTAGGTACATATGGTCGTGAGTAATTGGAGTAATTAGCTCATACCTTTTCAGTGTCACTAGGTGTACTTTCACTGCTACACGCTAATGACAGAACAGCATTATTGTCCTTCTTCTTGGTAACAGGATCTATACTAACTGACGGCAGAACCTACATTGTAATAGAAAATATATAAAAATGAGGACAATGAATGGACCTTCACCTTTCCCCCTTGTACACACAGAGTACATTCTTACCCTCTCAAATCACCCCCTTTCATATTTAATCAATAATATCATTTCACAGTGTACTATTACTATTATACATACATATATATACATTGTATATATGTACTTATAATTATTTGAGCTGACCCTGTAACAATGACATTATGTATTGAGCTATTGAGAAGCATCATGCGCATTAAGACAACAGTGTATAGTGAATGAGAATTACATGCACGAGTGTAGTATACGTATTACAAACTGCTTTGATTTGCTTTTTGGGTGGTGGTACGTTAAATTACATTAAATCTCATACTTGATATGACAAGCATGCTATAATGATTGAGCCACCATAGTGTCTCAATAATTCCAAAACATCAAATAGTTAAGTCAGCAAATTTGTAAAATTAAGTGAAAATTTGCAAAAATTCGAATCACAGGAAAATCGCCACCTATAGGATACAAACTGTATGTCACAAAGGGGAATCACATCAATTAAAATATGAGGAGAGAAAGGGTGAGCCTTATCTATAATATTTCAATACATATATAGTGTATCTTAGCTACTTAAAACAGGAGGCGAAGATATTGAGGGAAAGTATGCCTTGAGTTCAAAGATCAGAGGCATTATATTAACTGTCACGTCATTAATCTCATTAATGACAGACACAAAATAAAGCCCCTTGACTTATTATTATCATACAATACAGCAGCATAATACAATATGTGACACAAAGGAGAGAGAGAGAGAGAGAGAGAGTAGGAGGTGTGGGTGATAACGTTTGATAATGAGTTTATGAATATCCTTTAAAAGGCTAAGTCTGAGATCAGAGAAGTCATAAGACCATTTGAGTTCAGACATTGGGAAATCACCTCCTGTAGGTCATATAATACACAAAACAATAAGTACATACACAATACATGCTTATACTATACAGTATAGTACATACTGCTACATATAAAGTACATACATAACTAATTATTCATTGTACAATAGTACATTCCATGCATACCAACGGGTGACAATAATCAATTACTTAGCAACAATAAGGGTCACTATGTCTGCGTTGGCTCTATGATAATCCCCCTTTTGAGCCATAACTTCATTTATGATGATCGGTGATAGCAAAAGCCTCTTAAATGCACTCGCCACAACACACAACACAAGGCATTATCATAAGCAGATGGTTTAGCTGTGACATAATGTTGTACTAATATTCAAATAAAGAACATGTGGTTATAGAGACATATTTGTCCAATTACATATGAAACATATGAAAAAGAGAGAGGAGGAAGAGGTACACATGTATAGAGAGAGAGAGAGAGAGAGAGAGAGAGAGAGAGAGAGAGAGAGAGAGAGAGAGAGAGAGAGAGAGAAAGAGAGAGAGAGAAGGGAAAGAGAGAGAAAAGGGAAATAAAAAAAGAAGGAAGAAAAAGGAAAAAGAGGAAGGGAGGTGTCTCTTGTTTTTTAAAATCAAGTTGGAAGGATTCTATTGCTAGTAACACAAATGACTGATCAATGAACTGTTGGAATAATTATGTCTGGCATGTTACACAGTATTACAGCATCAATCAGTCCACAGTGATGTGTGTATTCTGCTGTTACTGGCACTCGCATTATTCAATGAGAAAGGAATGTGCTGAGTGCCTCTGAGCTACAGCCACACACACACACCATACATACTACACCTAATAAAATAATTATCATAATTTCTTGTTTAACAGCCAGCATTATCCTGTTTTTGAAAACAGCTAGTGGCAGTACGTACATGCAGCAGATTGGTAGTGTTGCTTAATTTTCTCTAGACTTGAGCGCTCATAACTTAAATTTTTTTAAATGGGCTCAACTCAAACTTGCTACACAAAATAAGAACATGCATATGTACCAGAAAATCTTATAAAAATTGAGAATTCTCTCCTATTCATTTTTAGTAAAATTTCACCAAACATCCTGTACTATAGTACAGGGACTTTTGCTCAAATTTTGAGTAACTTCAAAAATTCGTAAAAAATCCAAATTCGATCAAAATCCACTTAAACTTGCTGCACAACATAAGAACATGTATATGCATCAGGAAATATTATTAAAATGAAGAATTGCCTCTTAGTCATTTTTGTCAAAATTTGGCCAAACACCCTGTACTATGGCTCGATTTTGGAGTAACTTTAAAAATTCATAAAAAATTTAATTTTGATCGGAATCAGCTCAAACTTTCTACACAACATAAAAACATGTATATGCATCAGGAAATGTAAAAATTTTCTCCTGACTGTCGCCGATAAAAAACAGCTGTGGTCTCAATAACTGACTAGGTCATATATCATACACTATACGAGCTAGTCCACATACAGTTTTTGAGAGGCTGCCACACAAACACTCTCCCTGTGACTGATGCTGCATGTATTGGCTGTGGCTTATAAATCCAATAACAGCACAAGTGTTGTTGATAAGCAGACAGTATACGAGGCCTGATGTGTTGTGATTGGCTTATAAAAGCCAGTGATCTGTGAGGCTTGTGGTGATAATGAAGTTGTTTGTCCCCCTCTCTCTCTCTCACCCTCTCTTTCCGTGGTACGTGATCTCCACCAAATAAAGTGTTGGTGCTAATTAATATATATTCTGTCCCCTGCCTTCCTTTTTGGCTGCTAGTTGCATTAGGATTAATAATGTAAGGTTTGCTAGTAAACACAGTCATATAGGATAAGAGTTAATAAGATTTACAGTCATTATACAAAGAATGCCAACTCATTGAACTTAGCTGGCAGAGTACATAAACATCAATTAGAGTTGAGCAGGCATTTTGGTAAGACAAACAAGGACGAATGAAAAAATACCTTTTAGAATCAACAGAAGCAGCTTTCAAAAACATATAAATGAGTCCAAGACTGAAAGTTATTAATATTTCTCATTGCACAACCATATAGCCATCATTCACTGGCTCAAGAAAAAAACAAACAGAAATATGTGCAAGAAATTGCTCTGTAATGAGAAAATGGGACAATATCACAAGTGTGTGTGTGTGTGTGTGTGTGTGATCATCAAGTAGGTAAATGTAGTGAGTATATAAACACAGATACATACAAGCATCTGTCTAAAATCAAATAATGACACTTCATTAGGCGAAAGAGGATATCTTTTGAGTGCCCATAATTGGTCGTACATTAGATGTTAATGCAATTTTTAGACTCTCCGTCTCCATTTACTCTTAATGTTTTTGAAGTGAATTATATCACAGACTGTAGTGATTAATGTTAACCACAAACACTGTACACTGCATAATAATATCACAATGGGATGCACGCACTGACACACACACCTATGTGTGTGTGTGGTATATAATTATTATTATTGTAATGATAACTTTTTTGGACATACAATACAATAGTTATTACTCTTAGTCCTTATTACTTACTCATCTGTATCCCTCTCATTTAATTGTCATATTATTCTTTCTTCTCTCTTTGTCAGTATTTCCTTATTTTCCTACTGTTTTCCCTCTTACACTCAAAGGCATAAAATATGCATAAATCTCCCTTTGTGCTCCTTCTTTCTCTCTCTCTCTCTATCTCTCATTACATGGTACTATAATGGAGTACTGCATAATAATAATAATAATGTTATTATTAATGTTGATGATTATAGAATAGTGAGGAAGTTAAGGGGCCAGTCTGAATCAATCACAACATTAGTTCAAGAACTTCAAAACATACCAATTAAGAGGAATGATAGTCACAATCTATTATGCATAAAGACATGACACAGGCAATAAGACAAAAATAAACACGTCCTTTCCCCTTTAGAATAAAGTTTAGGCGGAGCTCCCCTTTAGAGGTGCTAAAATAATAACAATGTTGTGTAATAGTTTGAGTTAGCAGCCATTTCCTCTTTCCTGAATGTACATTAAGAGCTAATACAATTACTATATAGTATTCATGTACAATGCATTGAATCAGAACTATAGCTAATACAATAAAGGAAGGACAAAGTTATGATATATACATGTAAGCAATTTCTAACATTAAGTGAATCATGTGCAATCACTTTACAAGTAATGTTTTGTCCACAGAAGGCAAGGGAAGACACTGGAATGAATGTCATTGGACCATCATATGTTGGGAAAGCAATCTGTCTTGGGCATAGTTTCAATTACTCTCTAATTTTTTGTCATCAGAACTTGAACAAATGCAAACAATGGGATTGAGCAAGGATAGCATATGACAAGCCAAACAACTTCAGAACTTCCATTGTTCGGCTAATCTACTGTATGCACAATGCTATGTTGTTTGTGGAGAAAACTAAGTGGTTGGCGAATGCTTGCAATACCATTCACTCAGCAGGAGTCCCAAGAAAGTGTTATTGTGAATAAAATGTGAAAGCAATGACCACATATGGAGACTATGACACTATAATTTCTCTTTCTCTTGTACATGCATTTCTTCCTCTCTTGCTTTCTCCAAAAAAATAAACAAGGGCATTCCTTTGATTAAGGTGGAATTATTTCCTGAACACAGAGAGAGAGAGAGGGGGGGAGAGAGAGCTAATAAAGTAGTGAGGATATGATCCCAGGAAACAAGTAACATCATTAGTATCAACAGCTCCTTTCTTTTTCTTTTTCTCTTCCTCTCTCTCTCTCTCTCCATTTCCTCTTTATAGAGCGGAGTGTTTTTGGTCTGTTTACTAGCAGAAAGAGTTAATTGTAGTTAATGAAATGCAAAGCCAAGTTGGCAAACAAACGAAGTGATGGATAGTCAAAGAAAAATGAATTTTAATTTCCAATTAGATATTATACCCATAGTACACACACACACACACACACACAAATGTTATAAACTCCATATAGTTAATGTTTTATACATGAGGAGTGGAAAGCTGCCAATATTTACAAACGGCGACAAAAATTCAACTCGAAATAATAACAAACGCAGTGAGAGAAATAAACAGGAGACATACTAAGTCGAAACAAAGTACATTCCTATACACAAAAGAGACACCATACAAGCCATATACTACACAAATCTTATAAGTATATTCATACATGCATGCATCTTACATTACAAAGCATTATAGTCCTGTGAGAGGGCCCAGCCTACCAGACAGTGCAAGAAAACCTCAGGGGAATAGAGCAACACCCAGTGAGAGTGTGGCTGTTTGTATAGGACACTTGACAAAGGAGGGATGAAAAGGAGGAGGAGGAGCAAGGAGATTGTGGGAGGGAAGGGAAAAATGAGAGACAAGAGGAAAGGGAATGGGCTAGAAAGGATTTTTAAGATAGGAGTGACCTCACAATAGGAGATTGAGTAACACTTTTTTTGAGTGGTACACAACCACAGATAAACATGGATATAAACAGCATTAGGATCCGCTAAACATTCATTAAGCTTGGACCACTAATCGACACCATTACACAGGGATCAAATATTACTACACAGGGTATACACAAATTAGGACTGCCTGATGTAAGAAAGGAAGCAGCTTTTAGAGTATACACATACACGTATAATGTAACCATGAAGCATCTAACCACATAAAAACACCACAAACTGAGCTCATAGCTTGATAGGAGATATCATTCACTAACAAATAAGATACAAAGTATGCAACATGTAAAAGTGCAGAGTGTAAAACCAGTGATAAATGCTTAAACTTGAATGATATAACATTTGTAATGCATTTGATCAGAGGAGCATAAACTCATGGAATGCGTCGAGTTCATGGACCATGTAACACTGTACACAGGACACAGGTTCATGTACATAGCACAAATAGTCAGCAATTGCCTGGTGATATCATGTATTTATCACATTTTACTGTATCCTCTAGCTATGATTAAAGACTCAGCGTTATCACAAGAACAGAAGGAGAGATAAGGAATAGTTGAATTAACTTAACAATTCCAATAACAAGTAATTAGCATAATGACAGTGAATGTCATACGTATACATGTACATGTACATATATGTACATGTACAAACGAATGTACATAATCATGTCAATATTCAATTGAATAATAAGCATTCTAAGTATTACAAATCATCCTTAAAAACAGAATTTCAGTGTACATGTACATACGTGCGTACACACACACACACATATACACATACAGCTAGTGTACATGTACATGTACATGTACATGTACACACATGTTTCGATAAAATGAAATCCTACACTATACCCAGCAATGGACTGTAACATAATTCCATTGTTATACTCTAAATGGATTTATTACTCTTTCTAAAAAGCCTGTGAATAGCATTAAACCTTATCTAAAGGAAGCTAAAAGTGCACAAACATGTACAGGCCAATGAATAGCAATAGTCAGGATTACATGTCAATGACTCAAGCTCTACAAATTTGCCAGTTAATGCTCAAACATGTTTAAGCTTATGAGCTTGATTGGCTTTAAATTATGTAAAAAATCATTTTTACCTGGACAGCTAGTCTGGGGCGAGTGTTTTGAAGACTGCCCTCCGGTCCTTTGTGAACTGGTGACGTCACCCTCATTACTAAATTCCCTTTTATTTCCTCCACGGGACACACATTACTTTCCTTCTTCACTTCCTCGTATCGGGTTTCCTCTTCTCCCCCTCCATGACTCCTCTCTCTTTCCTCAATCAGGACCTCCTCGTGTTGCTCGTCAAGATTACTCTCGACTAGAGTAACGCCACCAATGTGACACATGTCAAGTTTATAACAACTTTTTTGAGTAGACCCAGCCTCTGTCTTTTCTACCCATTCTTGCTCTCTCAATGGGCCACTGTCTGCCACTCCTGGCAATCCTCTTTGTTCTTTTTTTATCGTTCCTCTCTCTATGCTTGTTACATCATCATTTAGATATGTTATCTTTCCTGTAGTTTGATAAGAAGACACCAGAACTGGTTTAGCAGGTACAAAGTCAATAGAGGAGGAAGGGCAGCCTGTGGTTAGGTGCATATACCTCTCTAAACTTGAGGCTGAATTATGGTCAGCCTCTCCTCTATACAGACACACCTATAGTGTTGAAAAGAGACTCAAAAGAACCCACTAAACCTGATTATTAACAAGTGACAAAACCTGATTTACAATGACATCCAGGTGCATGTATAATATTGATATTTGAAATTTATGTAAGCATGCACAATGTGTACATGTACATGTATATCTTTATTTACTGGACTGTGATATGTGTAGATAACTGTGTTAATGAAAACTAAAACTAGGCCACGCCAATAGGAAAAGGAATAAATAGACAGGCTTGACCAAATATGGTATAATTCATCACTTTACACGCATACAGTACACAAATTCACACAGACTTTTCATACAGTACACAAACTTGTACAGGCTTTCTTTCCTCTCTTCCTCTCTCTCTTTCTCTCTCTCTCTCTCTCTCTCTCTCTCTCCTCTCTCTCTCCCCCTCCCTCTCTCTCTTCTCCACTACACATTCCCTGCGGCAATAGCTTATTTTTCAAGGTGTTATCATAGCTATGGAGTCAAGATGGCTTCAGCTTATGATATCAATTCTTTACTACACTAATAAGGAACTCTTTTAAACCATTGCTTTTGAGGTTAAAATGGCTTCAGAGTCAATATTTTAGTAAAAGGTGCAACCAAGTGAATCAACCCACCAGCAATGTGTTCATGGAGTGTCACCCCCACTTACTTACTTAAGGAGAAATAGCATACTTTCCTTAATAAAGGGAATGGGCTAATTACCCTGGGGCATTTACCTTAGTATCTCTTGAGCCTGGGCCTCAAAACCCATAAATTAATTATTAAAGCCACTAATGATTAATTTGTCACTTGGCTAGATAAATAAACCCGTTTCTATAGTGAGGGCAATATGAGTTCACCACAAGCAAAGAACAATAGAGGGCAAAGGCTGAACCCTTTACTAAGAAAAGGAACACCCAATGCACACAGTGATTCACTACTGTATGGAATATTCCCATGGCCCTTTCCTGTCTCCAGAGCAATAGACTGTAGCCAAGAGTGATCTTGTTGTAATTTATGACCAAAGGCATGCATGCATGGCCCTAAAATTCCGTCCTTCTTTCCTCTTCAAAGGCGGAATGGCTTGTTTATGTAATTCTATAAATGATTAGTGGTAAGTCTAACAAACAGGAAAATGCGTTGAGGGAAAAAAGGAGGAAAAGAGGGCACTCTAGGGCCAGAGGAGAATATAACAAATTAACAAAGAATATTTATATTATTACTATAATACAAGCATGCTAATGGCATCTGTAGCTAATTAAGGAAAAGGAAAGGATGATGAGAAAGGCGGAAAGCAAAACAAATAAGAAGAGGAGTGATTGAAAGAATGAGAGGGAGAAAGGTACATGTACATGTACAATAAAACTTGTCATGTACATGTACATGTACACATGTAATGGACATTTTGTATTTGACTAATGCACATGTACATGTACATGTATACATACATAGGAAGCAATGAACATGTACACATGTAGACATACATAAATACCTTGTTCTTTTGGCCATCTCTGGCAAGTTTTGATTTCTTTTGATGAAAGGTAGACAGTCTATTAGCAGTGCCTGTATCTTTGGCCTACAGCACAAGGGAGAGAGAGGGGGGGAGAGAGAGAGGGGGGGAGAGAGAGAGGGGGAGAGAGAGAGAGGGGGGAGAGAAAGAGAGAGGGGGGGGGAGAGAAAGGAGGAAAAGGAGACGCTAAATTAATTACAGAAGTCAATCAGACAGTCAAAATGAAAATGATAAAAAAAGAGAAAAAGAAGCCGCATGATTAGTAATAAGAATAAAAGGCAGGAGTCTAGACATATTGAAAAGGGAAAAGAGCACGAGAGGATTGTTTTCAGGTTGATAGGAGGATAGTGAAAGAAGGAAATGGATTATTAGTGTAATAAGGGAGTGGAGATTAAATATCAGCAACAAAACCAATCATAAACAAATACAGTACAAATAGTAGCCGCCTCTTTGTTTGCTTTTAGTGCATATAGTGTGTATGTACTTTTGTGTGTGTATACGTATGCTGAAAGGTTGGCTTACAATACAAAATGTAAATAATATCTTTGTCCACTTTTTAACTTACTAGGCCTTGCCAATAGTCTATTAAATGTTTGTGTCTTTTGATGCCAAATAACAATAAATGGAGGACTATAAGACCATTAGTGTGTGTGTGTGTGCATTGCTTAACCAGTCGTTCATAAGCTAATTCACAGTTTCCTAAAGGACACACACATACAATGAGATGGAGGGTGAGCCTCCTGGGTGGTGATTGTGAAAAATAACTTGAAAGATTTGTATTTCAATTTACAGTAACTGATTATACACACACAAAGTCACACACACACAATTCATGCCACACAGAGAGAGACACACAATCAAACACGTTGTTCTTATTCATTGAAGCTGATATACATCAAACAGCTAACAATCATAATATTGCCACTACATACACACACACACACACACACAGAGGCTCTATCTATGATCTAATAAGGCAGAGCAATCATATATAAACACTTTTTACAAAAAATAATATTTCTAAAAATACATTTTTGCAAGATTAATCACATGAAAAATAGTGATAAAAATTCATTTAGTAAATTACATAGTGTGAACATTAGAGAGAGATAAGGTTATCTCTATATGCAAAGGTGAGCACTGTAAGAGCTTCTGGTAGTAAAGAAATAAAAGAAGCAAAAAATAAGTTCAAAGCAAGCAGGTGCCAGGTTAATCAGGTCGAGAAGCCAGTGGAAAGTTGTGATAAGCTTTGGAGCTAAAGGAAATTGTTAAAACCACAGAATCCAAGAGAAGAGTATTGAGTAGGAGGGATGAAACAGCTAAACAAGACATAGAGGCAGACAGGGAGCGACTATAATAAAACTAACCATTACTAATCAATCCATTTCTCACACCACATAATCAATGAGGTAGTTCAAAGTCTAACTAAAACAGTCCATAGTAAAGGGACATACAGATAGTACATGTATAGTGTGTGTGTTCACTTGATATTGTGTTTATGTGTGTACATGTTATTAGGCTGAAGTGTTACTCCAGTGGGAGGAACTGATACCCATTCAGTGTCAATGTTGTCTATTGCAATTGATAAAAATTAATGCAACACTATAGGACACACACTATGTAACAGGGATTAGGATAAACAAGTATATGCTGCATATGCATAAGGATGGATACACAGTGTAGTTAGTCTATACTCTCTATAGTTTGTACAGACTACCTGACTATAACTATCCCTCTCTTACCGCAACAAATACTTGTACATGTATACATTATAGAGAAATAAGTTTTTGGAAAAAATGAGAAAGAGAGAGGAAGAGAGTGAGAGAGAGAGAGGGGAAAAATAAATGAGACTATTAATGCTTTAACAAACCATATCCTACAAGGCAAAAACAACTTTTAGTTGGTAAAATTAATAAAGACAACACTAACATTATGCATAAGGGGAAAAGCAAGCAAAACAAAACCAGAAAAAGGAGAGTTTTGAGGGCAAAACTTATGGCAAAGCAATCAACAAAGACTTTAAATAAATACAGACATTTTGTTATGTTTTCATAGTATATACATACATACTCTTATAGGAGCACATAACAATACATCAAGTACTTAAGCATATTATACCATTGGATATATTTAAGGAGTGTGTACAGGGACTGGTGTGTGGGTGTATATCAAGTAAGTATTGACGTGGATAAGAGAGTGTGATAGAGTGTTTGGGGATGATGCTAGGATGGGTTGGCCAGTGTACGGCTAGACTGCAAAACAAGTGGGAGGGAGTAAGACAATACAACCGTACACAGCGAGGACAAAATGAAAAACAGTAGCAAAAAGAGTGGGCAAGAAAGAAGAAAGAGAGAGAGAAAGATAAAAGGGGAAAGAGAGAAAGAGAGAGAGAGAGAGAGAGATAAAAGGGGAGAGAGAGAGGGATGGGGGAACGTGCATGAAAGTATATACATAGAAAGTGAACCAAAGCTTTTACAGCACAAGACAAGCAGTTTCCGCAATTTAAAAGTGTATTTTCATTTTAGAGAAAGAACAAGAGAACAAAGTTATTATTGAGGCACCCTGAAAATGACCCAGAATGCAAAAACAAACGTTGTCCCTGAAAAAACAATCAACACGGGCAAAAAACACATGCAGGGTGTTCTTGGAATTGGTAGCGGAGCATAATAACAATAAACTGTAATTTGGTTTAGCCAGGTGTAATCCAGTTTGAGTCTGTTAGTTTTGGAGTTCAAACAGGATGAGTAGGAGACTAACCTACAACAAAGATGAGGTTAGCAGGTGGAATAGACACACCCAAGGAAGAAAAACACCAAAACACATCCCACTACCCTCTCCATTGTCCTCTCCATTTCATCCTCTACATTATATTTATCGCCGTCCTTTTCTTCTCTCCTAGTTATTGACATGCTTGTACTCTTGCTGCTCTTTTGAAGTTCCGTGACAAAGCATTTAAAAATACATTCTACAACAAATAGCACAAACAATACTTAGAAAATACAAACACGTAGTTATAGTTACACACAAAATGAATGACCGATACTATGCGTGCATACATCGTACAATTAAGTCACATGTGCATATACATACAAGAGACAATTCCCACTAATAGGATATAATCCTTCTTTAGCTGCCTAACACAATAATGGCTAATACATACCCACACAACAGGCACACATACCTGACATTGACTATTTGTGTACGCTACATTTACAGTGTCTGGGTTTAATGAGATCAAATCAAATGACAGAACAAGCTCATGTACACAAACACAACAATACCAAATAATTATAATTTTAGTTGTAGGCAAGGCTATAATTAGGATCAGAAAAGGCATGGCGTGGTGATATAGGCCATACATAAAAGGTTATCTTTTAGCATACAAGCCTGGACTGACAGGAAATGCTAGCTATGTGATCATTTAAACTTTAAAATACAATTACCATCAGAATATACACACACATACATATCACATGTACAGGGACGCACAGAAAAGGAAGCAGAAGGATTGCATCAAACAATGAAAATATTTTATACTTAATCTCCTGCTTGCTACCAAATAAGGGCAATGCTAATCAAATATAATTAATATCTTTCCTTTACACCTCAGCTACCTGAGTGAGTACAAGCTAGTATATGTATTTTCAGTCTCTTTCAAGGCAGACAGACATTGGGGCTGTTAACCTTTCCACTTTCTCTTTCCTTTTTGTTTTCCCTTCAGGCCCCACCACTCTCTCTTTTCACTAAAGTCTAAAATCTTTTGTTTCTCTCTAATCAATTCTTTCTCTATATCTCTGCTCCATGTGACTTGGTAACACCAAAAATCAAAATTGTTCAAAATAAACAATAACCCAACTTTATCTCCCTCTATCACATACATGTACTGTACATCACACAGTTGACTATATTAGTAGAGTAGACTGCTATACGTGGAACATATTCTCAAGGATGCATTTTAATAATTAAAACATGAGCAATAATGTAAGAGTTGGGGCACACTTTCAAATGAAATGGAGTTCCCATAGGAAAGGAGCAATCAGTAAGGAATGCCAAGAAGGCAGAAATCCAGAAAAGACAGAAAGAGGAAAAGCTAATTAAATCAATGCTAAAAAGTAATACTAACTTTTGGCAAGAGAATATGCGATACATGATTATATCATGTCAGAGAGAGTATAAGAATATTCACAATACAACATTGTACTCTAAACCCCATAGGGACAATGGTCATCACAGGATTCATGGTTGAATGAAAGAGCGCTGAGTAAGTGTGAGTCTTACATATTGTGTCCATTTTATTTCGTGTTTATTTAACAGGGAAGACATTACAAGTGTTACAATTGGCTTAAAGGGAGATATGACTCTAGGCTTGTTTATAATATAATCCATTATTTGGGAGTCCTGGGGCTGATGTTTATAATAATAATATGATTAAAAGATAAATTTATACAAACAATTAATAAATGCAGGCCGTACACACACCTTGTGCCCTTGTTTCATGAAACTACCCTAACATACATGTATATCTTAATGAACTACTATTATTACTATTATCAATATTATTACTGCTATTATTATCATTGCATGAACATATACATTATAACAAGGCATATTAGATGCTATATATAGTCACACTGTACTAGTGCAGGCACAAAAAAGATTGTGATGTGTTTCTAGTGCAAGAAAATGTGCAACAAATACACAATATCTATAATACACAATACTTATATTCACACACGAATCACGAGGTCACAGTGAAGGTGGGACATAGTATAGGTGGCAGAAAAGGTAAGATCATGTTAGCACCGGAGTTATGAATTTGATACGTTAGTGACTTTAGCTGTAAATTGATTAAATTAAAAATAACTAAAAGAGAATGTGTTTACCACTCTCTCTCCATAATAATCATATTAGGACAGGACTGCACTGCAGTGACAATACACATGACTATACGTACATGTATATACAGTTCATGGTATGGCTTTTTCACCAAAAATGGCTTTGCATGTCTATAAAAAATTTCTCAGTTTTCATTACTTTTTATGATGCATATCGACACCCCTATGCTATGTAAAAAGTTTGAGTTGATTTCAATAGCAAATATTTGAGTTTAGGAACACCGAAAACCATTACAATAGCCCATGATTTTTTCCAAAAATTGGTTCCCACAGAAACCTCATTCACCCAATGCCCTTATGCTATGCAGAGCTGATTCCAATACAAGTTTCTAAGTTATAAAAATTGTAAGTTTTCAACCTTTCACCCTCACTCTCTCTTCCGCTACTCTCTCTCAAACTCTCTTTTTATCTCACTTTAAAATCATTTGAGGAAGTGTACAAGACCTTTGTCACCCTCTGTGTGATCTCACTGTGTAAAGGAAAATAGAATAAGATGATAAATAAATTAAACACGCTAGAAATAGGCTTGTTGTTGCTGCTGCTGCGGCATGCTCCACTCCCTTCAAGCCACAACCGATAAAAATGCATTTAATCAGAAATCCATTAAAGTATACCCAACATGCACATATCAGCACATTCAATACTACATAATGGCAACCTCTATGTACATGTACATGTACACACAAGAGTACAATGTCCAGCTAGTAATACAGTACATTGTGAAGGGAGCATGTCCCACAAACCATTGGTCAATGTATGTACACACCATAGGAGTGGACAATACTGCCCACAAGGCAGTCAAGGTCTTCATGGGATTATTAGTGGTTAGGGTACATGTAGTTTTGACCCAGTGGCCAAGAAACCTGTACATATACATGTATATACATGTACATGCTGCACTTGGAGACTGTGAGAGGGCATAATGATACATACAGTGAGGCTGAGAGCCTAATATAACATTCTGAGTCACCACAATGCGTGGAGGCACCTGTACACTAGAATGTGCTTAGAGACAATAAAGCCAAGAGTAATTTCCAAGCCAAAAAAATTCCTCCCAGAAAGACCCACAAAGACTTGTGTCTGCATAACATCTGTGCATGTGTGAAGACACCACTGGCGTGAGCAGTAGCATTAGGATAATGAGCTGAGGAAGGAAGAGAACAAATTATAATCTTTCATGATTTGTATTATAGCAAGGGAGATGATAAACAAGGGCTCCCTGGCTCCGCTCTCCCTTCCTCCTTTTCATTGGAAACAGCAATATTTAATATTATCACAAATTTGCACTCAATTATCTATCACAATCACATTAAGATGCAAATACCTGACGATACATTTTGTTTTCTATTGTCACCGACCAAATCTAAGGCAAGCATTAGAACCAAAAATGGTCATGGAGATATTACACACACATATATATATATCAAATCAAAAGGAGATTACTGAAATTGATTAATTGGTTTAAAATAATTATGAAACAAAACACAGTAATCTCTCTCACACCTCCTCCCTCCCCTCTCTCTCTCTCTCACTCACACAATCACGCATACCCTTAGACTCTGACATGAGAAGAAGCCGACAATATTTTCCAGCATTATTTCAAAGTCTTAGCAACACTTCAAAGTCTATTATTGTTGTCATTTGTTGATGCTCAAAGCCCACATGTCCTATGCCCCACCAAACTACATCAAAGATTCAATACTGACAGCCAATGGCTAATACATTTAGGGCTCAGGATAGTAAATAGCATAATTACAAACAGCTACAGATAATCCACAGACTTTACATCCCACACAGACACATGCACACATGCATGCATGCATACATTATATTCCTGTGGTTAAACATCTAATTGGCACCTTACAAAGGAAGAAAGTTGTCTCTAACCCAACAACAACAATGAGCGAAATCATTGGCATGAGGTCATCATCCCACTGCTGAGTGAAAACAAATTATTATGAAATATCAAAATGAGTCAAGGAGTAAGCAATGCCAAAAACACACAAAAGATGAATAGTTCAATGAAGAAATACCAAATATAAAGGGCATAGCTAGTGATGCATGATCCGTGCATAATGAGCCCATAATTATAGCAGCACTATGACTACACAATTCACTCATAAATTTCAAATTGCTCACGCATGCAAATCATTAGTATCAATATTGCTATAATGTAAACTATGCATCAATGCTGAGAATCTGATCTAAGTATGATACATGTACGTGTCTCAATGTGTGTGATGTGTGTGTCTGTGTACCTTTTTTCGATTGAGAAACAATCTGTCTGTCTCTCCATTGCTGAGTATGGGAGGTGAGAATGAGCCATGCGGATCTCATGGAGGAGCTCCTGTCCTTTTTGGATCACCTTTATCAACCGGTCATCATCAACAACCTAGATGTTATGAGTTGTGAAACAAAAATAAAGACAAAAATAAATAAAACAATGAAACAATAATCATAATAATACTAATGTTGATACTATGCTGAATACAAGCAAGGTGTGAAAATGTAAATCAAGGGTCTTTTCGTTGTTACCGTACAGGGTTGCTGCTGCTATTAATAGTATCAGAACTAAACCATCAATGAGAGGTGTTGCAAGAAATGGATGTCACACAATCAGACACTCAAATACACCACAGCATTTGTATAAGCCACAAGTCCCAGGCTATGAATAAACTCACTGCATTAGAGGTGCAAAGGGCAGTATGGTTGTGCAACAACCAGGTGTCATGTGAGTGCCATTATTTTATCAACCAAATGCAGTGTCATTTTTGCTGAGAGTAGTAATAATGATGCAAGAATATATGCCTCTATAGTTTAGCTAAAATAATAACAAGGAGAACACACATGACCTTGTTTGGTTACTATCAGTTCTAGTTTCATCCAATTAGATTAGGGCGGCAGAATAATCTACCAGAAGGTGATTAATTACGAGTAATTATTCATTAATTTGATTATTAATTGATCTTAGCCTTATCTGGTGTACTCTAGTTACGAAGACAATAAAATTACTGGAACAAAGAGAAATAATGGAAAATTAGGCTCCCATCACTGCCAGTCTAAATACACACACTTTCAGCTTATTGCATCAATGGTGACCATTATGATAATACTACAATAATAACAGCGCTGTGAATATTTTCAAATTAATTTGCAATTATTATAATTATTATTTTCAATCTACTTCTGATTGTTGGAAAGTGAAAGAGATTTCATTAATAAAAGATTGTTATAATAATAACAATAATAATAATAATAATTTCAAAATAAATACCAGTGATCAATAAGAGGGTAGAAGAGAAAGTTAATTGAGGATTTGAAAAGAAGAAAGGAGAGAGAGAGAGAATAATCATGCAACATTAAAAGGATTAATGTAAATCTTTTGAGGAAGTTATTAATGGAGGAGATATAGTGCATGTGAGTGTGTGTAAAGAGATTATGTAGTTAAAACTCAGACTTTAAAATGGTAGATATCTCTTGCTCCATGAAGGCCCAAGGCGTTGAGCTCCCTTGTACTAAACACTTGAGTCCACTAGGACAATAAACGTCTTTTGAGGAGGAGACTTGCTGTTTTATGCTGTCTCTTGAACACGAGAAACAGAACTTGTGTGGCCCCATTGAGGGACATTGGACAAAACGAGTATCATCTAACGCCTTGTGACATATGAGGCACTCCATCGGCTCCGGGCTCTTCTTCTCGTTGGTAGTAGGAGGTGAATGAGGGCTTGAGACACTGTTGGTGTGAGAAGGGGACCCAGCTGCACTGTTAGAATCTGCGGGTGAGAGAGGTTGATCTACTCCACGGGGAGAAGGAGAGGCATGTCCATCGTCTGACATCCCGTTCTCCATTAGCTTCTTCTTTGTGTCTGATTCGTCCTCGTTTGATGATTTCCTCTTACGGTTGAGGAGATTGTTTTTGAGAAAGCCCCGGGTGGATGACATGTTTGCCGGAGGTACGTTAGGATGCTGGGGATCTACAAACGGCTGGGGGAGGAGTTCCTTCTTTACGGCACCTCTAAAGAATCTCACTTCTTCGGTGAGGAGCTCGCCTAGCACACGCCAGTCTTCGTCGCCAAAAGCCTTTTCAAATTCTAAGTCTTTGTAACCATTAGACGATGCACCTCTGAAACCACCTCCAATGCCTAGCCTCTCTCTGAATTCACCATACATCTGTCTACCAGCTCCAGAGGCACTCTGGAAGACTGTGCCAGATCCAATTGGATACTCTACAAACACTTTGAGCTCGTAGTCAGAACCACGACAGACAGCATCAAATGCAATGACTCGACCTATCAGTGAGTGGTCTTTGGAGAAGCGGACGCGGAATGGTGGGGACTTGCTCAGAACGTTAAGTGTCTCTTGTATCTGGGCGAAACGCTGGGTTGTCTCTTGCTGGGGATGAATCTCCATTGGGACGACTGGTTTGTGCATCCCTGGGAATGGTGGGAGGCGAGCCGGGCCTGCTGTTGTGGTAGCTGTGCTGTAAGCTGTAGTTGGAATGACTGGCTGGGTTTGAAGTCCCGGAGGACAGAGTGTTGTAGCTGGAAATGGAAAGGCTTGCTTTCCTGTGCTGGTAACGACCACTTTGCTCCCGTTGAGAGTCTGTCTAGGAATGATGTGGTAGCCAGCGGCAGTTGGAGAGTGAGCAACTGCAGCAACTGCGGCGCCCATTACAGAGCGGCCGGGAGCACTGAAGCTGATCCCAGGTAGCTCGTGAGGGCTCCTTGATCCGTGGTGCTCAGATGAGGAGGATGGAGGCAGTGGATGCTGCTGCTGTGGATGCTGCTGCTGCTGTGGATGCTGCTCTAGTGAGCGTCTCAAATGTCTAGCTTTATCCACGACTTCAGCTATGCGATCAATACCCTCATAGTTGCAGCAGGCTCTGCAGACTGGCTCGTGAAAATCGTAAATCATGGCCCAGGGACCTCTAGGGACTTCACAGAGAAAGCACTTAGTGCGGCCCATGGGGCTGGTTGCTCCTCCGTGGTTGCTACTGCTCCCATTGTTGCTTGCCGCCATTGCTGGTGGTGGTGGGCCCCGATAGTAACTTTGTACCAAAGCCAGGATTGCTGTAACTCAAATATATCTTTTGTCTCTTTTCTTTTCGTTGCTCGAAGGAGCGCTCCCTCTCACTTTCTCAGTCACTGAGAATGATGATTGAAAGGAAAATGAGGAGGTAAAATGACTGGAAAAAACACTACCCGATGCTTTTATAAGGAGCCCTCTCACGTACTCCCATAACAAACAATAATAATTGCTAAAAAAGACGCCCACCAGAAAATGTGCATTCCTAAACGTGTTGCCCCGGTAACAGTAGAACAGAAAAATTCATTTACTAGCTTGTCGCTATGATGTCACGGGGATCAGGATGTGTAGGCGGGAAGTCTAGCCTTAAAATTAAATTTGACTCCTTTTTAACAGTTTTCAACTACTCGTGAACTATTTTTTTTACATTTCTATGCACTAGGATCATTTGACTCGCATGCAAAAAGCAACAGCAGAAATTATTATAGCACAAAGTCAAAAGAATGCATGGAAGCAACCAGAAAAGAAATAGTAGAGTAGAACTACTGATAGAGAGAGACATTGGTCTTGATGATATCACATACTAACTGTTTCCTGTTATGAATAGCAAAGCAATAAGGTCTTGACGCCTTCCCTTTACTGATATACACTATTGCATTCAACTCTTAACAATCGCTTTGTGCCTGTGAAATAGTGCATTAGTTGCTTCATTGTTTTAATACTGCTACTAAAGAATACAATGGACTCAATGTCATTTGCTCATTCACTGCTTCCATTGTTCATTCATGCATAATTGCTTAGGCAGACAAGCCACACTGCTGTTTAAAAGGAATATCTGTCTGCCTGGTTTTTTAGCATCATTATACAACATAGCTGTGAACAGGTTTAGCAAAGAACATAGACAAGAGAAAAAGAGAAATGGGAGATTGAATCCTAACTCCTTTAGACTCATCATGCACGTATACAAGCTACATGTACATTGCAGTTAAAAATATGTCCTCTGTTTATTGGACTGATTATAGTTAATAAAGAGTTAGGATTAGATAAAACTGACAGAAAGGAAGGAGGTACAGTGCATGCTTATAATATCTTATCTCCTCTCAGTCTTATAATTGATACAACACAGTCCCTTTGTCTTTACCTTTGTTGTCAAATAGTGAAGACCATCAGTGGTAGTCCACTGATTCTTAGTGATGACCCTCTCCCCCTCTTTCCCTCCTCCTCCTCCCCCCTCTTTGGCCTCCTTATCTTTAGCAAGCTCATTGTCAGCTGTTATGATAGGCTCCATTGTTTGAGGAAGAGGAAGAGGAAGTGATGCCTGAAAGGATGATGAAGCTGTTGTTACACTGCCACCATTATCAGTGTCAATTGACTGTTCCATATTGTCATTCTCTACACTAACACCCTAAATGTGCCATATAAGAATAGAAATACATAATGTGACAAATTAGAATAAAAATACACTGTGTGTGGCTTTCTTAAAGTGTGTGAAGTATTTACAGTTAATTCAAGTGAAAAGGAAGGAAGAGAGAATGAACCAAGACATTGAATTAAGGCTCCAACTATGCGTATAATGAAATGCCAAACACATTATCTACTTAAATATCTCTTACTCCTACACAGGGTTTCCCACAAAGCATGCTAAGTGAGATAAAAAGCATGAGCTTCATGAGCTAACAAGCACTACAATACGGTACATGGAATTTGGAGCAACTTTAAAAATTTATAAAAAAATCCAATTTTAACCGGAATCAGCTGAAACTTGCTACACAACGTAAGAACATGTATATGCATCAGGGAAAATTATAAAAATGGAAATTTCTCTCCTTTTCATTTTTGGCAAAATTTGGTCAAAATCGCTGTACTATAGTACAGGGACTTTTGACCTATTTTTGAGTAACTTTAAAAATTCATAAAAAATCCAAGTTTAATCAGAATTAGCTCAAACTTGCTACACAGCATAAAAACATGTATATGCATCAGAAAAAAAATATAAAAATGAAAAATTCTTTTCTTGTAATTTTTGTCAAAATACATTGTATAGGGTATTGTGTCTTTGACTTAATTTTAGAGAGCAAATTGACAATCCAATGAGAAGAGCACCATGTCAAAATCCTGTGGAGCACCCAGCTCCTACTCTCATGAAAAAGATCGCCATACACACATACTAAAAGTAGCCTCAAAAATACACTTCCCAATGTTACATAACTAGTCAGAGTCATTCAGACTGGAGGGAGCTAATGTGTACACGAACAAGAAGCATATAAACTTTCTCATAATCAAATAGATATGATATCACATATTAAATATTGACAAGCAAGACATAAGTAGTATCGAATCTCTTTCAATACTCACGACGCGTCACAATAAATGTACAGAGTGCATGGGAATTTCCTGTTTCATAAAATCAAGTGTACAAATACGTGCATCAATTATCCCATAAATAATAAGCTAGCTAATGATAACTCCATTACAAGGGTTACATGCAAAGGCACACACTATAATCTAAGAATTAATATGCTTAGCAGAGTCTGCGCTATTATTAAAGCCTAAATAAAATTACAACCGAATTAGCGTATCCTCTCCAAAGCCCTCAAGCTCCAAGAACTGGCGTCTAATTGTCTGGGAATCACGTTAGCCCACAAATATAATAAGGAAGCTCAAGCTGGCCACAATTACAACCTGAATGGCGACGGATACATCTACACTGTACATGCACACAATTTATATATACATGTACATGTACACGTATGTACATTGCAGTGTCAAAGATGCTGTGAGGACATACAAATACATAAACACCCACGCACTCTTTTGAGAGTAGACATAGAAGCCATCTTGACAGTACTCCTTCCTTCCTCAGAGCCCAAGCCTTTCAGCATCAGAAGGCCTAAATCAAATGAAAAAACAAATAAATAAATAAGAATATTAATAAATTAGGCACATAATTAATGCTCGAGGCAGTGTGAATATACTCATATTCTGAAAAAGAAGACTGTCAAGAAAAGACTTGACTCACACTACAATTTACTACAACCAGCCTCCAGTGTGTACATATGTAGCAATGTAATACTATCAACAGTAGAGTATATTCCTATATACACATACACACTCACATACATGTATATATATAGTAGTTGGAAGAGAATTAGCTTTGAAAAACCAAAATTGGCAATAACAAATTACCCAGAAAATATCACTCGGGCCACGCTGTGTGTTTGTGTAGTAGTAAGTAGTAGTAATAATAATGGGAATATTGACATGTGGTGATAGCTGAGACGTGAATAAATACAGCATAAGGAAGAGTCCCTTTAAGAGACAATACATTATAGTACATGCAAATGTAGCTACAACACTGTAATATTATTACAAGTCATTGCATATAGTGACACAGTAACAATGTTGATATTTTATTTTATCTTCATTTGTCTTTCTAAAGTTTTCATAGAAGAGAACACGAAGGCCTCTCTCTCTCTCTCCTCTCTCTCTATAAAGTTCCCAATATCAGAAAGAATGAGAATGAATGTATACACAACATGTTTATCTTTAGAGATCAGATAGTGGACTCTTTATAATACTCTACATAACAATACATCAGCCAATGGGACAAGCTTAATACTGAGACCAGCTGAACATTGTCAGGAGTGTAACGCCACACTGACTGGTGCTGCAAGCTTGCAAAAATCTCCAGATTATACCGGGACAAACAACAAGAAGCAGATTAGAGATCAAGTACCCTTTACCTTTGCTTTCTTGTGTCTTGCCAGGTAATGTTGCTTCAAAGCGTCCCTTTTTCATCTCTTCCTTGACCTTTCTTGCATTTGGCAAAACCACTGGCCTACATGTATCAGTAAAAGCATTGCAATGTTTAAAAGTACATATGAAGAAAGACACATCAAAAAGAGAATTCAAAGTCTACACATGCATAACTAATGCGTGTGAGAGACAGCTGTATTGGCTATACTTGGGCGGCTTGCTTTTAGGCCAGTCTATTTTGGCAAGGGACTACTTAAAAGCTTTCAAAAAAAGGGAAATAATTACTAAACCTAGCCAAAATGAATGAAGCAAAAACACTAAACAAAAGTTGAATGGGATACAAAATCATGTGGATTTGGATGAAAGTGTACATGTATGTATGTATGCTTTTAAGTCTTCACTAATGGCATATGTACATTATGCCCCTTTTTCCCAAAGTATCTTTTCAATAGATTCTAGGCAACACAAAGATACAGTGTGAAGACTAAACTTTACTAATAACTACTTACCCAAGACTGTGCTTCAAAGGAACAAGTGAATTAGTATCAACAAAGAGATGGGTATCTAAAGAAAGAGAGGAAGAAGAAAGAAAAAGAGAGAGAGGGAGGGAGGGAGGGAGGGAGAGAGAGAGAGAGGGAGAGAGGGAGGGAGGGAGAAGAAAAAGTAACTATTTGGATAAAAAGGAAAGTGGGAGAGAAGTGCTGACGAGTCACAAGTCGATTGGAGCAAATTGGGTAAATGTGATAAAGGAAATGAAGACAAGCGAATCAAAACATGTTATTACTCCATAAATACACAAGAACAAGGATATAAAACAGAAAATAAAAACAAGAGGACACACAGAGGCCTCATAAGTCAAAGAAAATATGCCAATAATTTGAACACAGAACTGGACATGAGAGAGAGTCACTGGAGTAAACAAGGAGCTAGTCCATGTATTGAATGTAACAAGAAAATCTAATGATAACAGGAATGTAACCAATGGATGAAATGAACAGATTGCCATGCATATATTATTATTGTACAAATATTGTAATCTCTTTTGCACCTCATAAAGAAGAGGGAAGGAGAGACTAAAGAATTTACAGAGAAGGTGATGGAAAAACAAGTTCGAAATTTAAAAATGAATAAAATAATGCCCCCAAACAGCCCACAGCTGCTGGATAAGATTATATAAGATGCTCGAAGCTACACAAACAGTTCAATGCAAGCAGGGGCCAGCAAAGCAGGCAAACAAATCAATACACATGTGTAAGTGAGAGTTTATACAAACTGACACGGAGAGAAAGGGAAATGTAGATATGTAAACTGTATACACAATTAATCTTGTGTCAATGGGAGACAAACAACTTAGAAATTTGTTATCAACCAACCGAAAATAATAATTGGAAAAACATGTTTACAATATGACGACAATTACTGCAATAACAATAATCATTAATAAAGACAATCCCCTTTAATTGTAATTAAGGGGCTGTGTACTAGTAGACTCTGAAGCTAATGAGACATAATGTGATATGCACAAATAAATAAACACTTTAATAAGCAGATACACACATACATACTCCTCCATTAATCCAATACACTATACTACTATACAAACTCATACAAGTAAAGGCTACAAAGTATTCTTTTAAAATAGTGCGACATTGAGGACACCTGCTTATAATGTACGAAGCAGCTGCCAGCATCAAGTGGGAACAAGACTAATGAATAAAAAGGAACAGACTAGAACTACTAAACTGTCTCTCATTACTGGCAAATGACTCTCTTCCCTTAATGCCATATAAGGAAAGCCAGTGTCAGCA
>NW_003546307.1:0-28164 GCF_000090795.2 Amphimedon queenslandica | reverse complement strand
CACAAACAACAATGCTCAGCAGTAATCATTTACACGTACATGTACATGTAATTATTGCTATTATTAAAATTTGTTTCTCACACACACATACCTGTACGCTACAGATGTACGTGACTACCAATCAGACATTTAGGCTATGAGAAATGTACCTTTGCCGAATTAAATACATTTCAGGACTAAATAAGGACAACTAATTAATGTGAAATATTAATGACATTAGCGCGCCTAATTAGACTAATGCAACACTATAAGACTCTATAAGGAAGGAATTAATCTGACTGGTTTCACTCTACATGTAAGTGAGTCACAGGAATCCTTTAAAGCTCAGTGTGTGTACATACACACAACTATCTAATTAATTGGGTTAATGTGGACTTTTAATGATATTTTCGTCTGCTGGATTCTCCCCCGCCCCCTCTTTATCTCTCCGCTTCTCTCTTTTATCAGGAAACACAAGGGACATATTCTCTTAGAGTTTTCCCACAGGAGTGCTTCCGTTCAGTGGATTGTCAAGATACTCAAAAACTGGGCCACAGACCCTGTACTATACATACAGTAGTAGTACAGGGTATTTTAACAAAAATCACAAAGATAGAATTCTCTGTTTTTATAATTTTTTCTGATACATATCTATCTTCTTATTTCATGTGTCAACTTTGAGCAGATTCTGATCAAATTTGGATTTTTTATAAATTTTTAAAGTTGTTCAAAAATTGGGCTAACAACCAAAGGCTATAGCCTTTGGTTGCTGGCCAAATTCTGCCAAAAATGACTAGGAGAAAAATTTCTATTTTTATAATTTTTCCTGATGCATATACAAGTTCTTATGTTGCGTAGCAAGTTTGAGCTGATTCCGATCGAAATTAGATTATTTATGATTTTTTGAAGTTACTCAAAAAGCCACATAGTACATGTCAGCCCATGAAGCACATGCTGTTTAGCTCACTTAGCATATGCTTTGTGGGAAACCCTGCTCTTATGCTTTAGAAATAAAACAGACAATCGACCGAAAAGAGACACAATAACAATCAGGAGCAGATATCACAATATCCAACAGATGTCTCCAAATGCTCTCACATTGTTTTCTCCTGCTGGCCCATGAATGCAAATCAAATAACAGCATAGCTAAACAGATTTCACCAAACACTTCCTTGCACTTGCGTTTGTAGCAAAACAAATTAAGTGAGATCAGTATACCTTTATTAATGTGGTAATGTCCTATAGTCTATAGTCTACATGTACATGCACATGTACCTGACTACATGTACATGTATATGTGATCATTCCTTAATTGTATCATAAAGTTAAAGATTTCTTAGTCAAAACATTTCACAATAAGACAATTGCCCTTTAAGACATAAATTACTTGGGAACAACAAACAATGTAATCAATTTAAAATTAGCTACGATAATAAAAATATTATTACTCCGTAATGCACACAAAACAAGAAGGCGTCACAAAAGAAAACAAAACTGCTATTGTGAAAGAAAGTAAAAAGAAATTAGCAAAGAAAAAGAGATAAAGAATTAGTGGACATGCATGTACATACTGCATACATATAGAATCGTACATACACATACATGTAATGTACATATACATGTACATGTACACGTACGTGCATAAATTAAAGAACAAATGATCAATAAAAATCAACACGGCAAAAGGTAAACGAAAAGTGAATATAAATAATCGTATTATAATTGCGGGGAATTATCACAACATTTTGGCTCTACTTCAAAAAGAAATGAAAGAGAAACAGCGACTGTTAAGAGCATGAACAAAGCCAATGTACTGGAACAATCACTGACCTGTTTGCTTTTGATAGACAATAAAACATATACTATAAGCACAATAATCATTTATTAGGCACATACACACACACAACACGTAAACAGTTGACATCACGAGTTAAAATGCACTGATGAAAGTGTGTGTTTACAATATCCTGGAACTAATTTTTACTGTGTATTATTAATTGTGATGGTCATTCCCAAATGCTAACAAATGGAAAATGTCTGCTTGAAACTCTCCGGGCTTTGCTGCATGTACATGTACATTGTATACATTAGAAAAAGTAGGACCTGTTTTTTCCACCGGAAACCACCAATTTTAGTAAAATCTAAGTTACAGCTAATCCAAATGGTATGTATTTTAATATTGAATTTTTAAAATAAAAGGAAGCACACACAATTACCTAATTACTTGTACATGTTTGGTCAAAACTAATTTGTAAGTGTCTATCATGCCAGACATGATTGGATTTCAAAGGAAAAAATTACATTAAAACGAAGAAGTTGTACAATGTAATACAATACCACCGGTCAAGCGTATAACGCGACACAATCCAGTGTAGCTAGTACAGGTGATGTGAAGTAGGGTAGTACTGATACATAGTGCCAAGCACTTGATGAAATAATGAATTGCCAGGAATGAGAGTTACATAATAGACCACTAATCTGATAGGACACCTTAGTGTCTCCAAACTTAACACACACACACACACACTCTCTGTCTCATGTTACTACCCTTTCATAGTTTGCTCTAATTAAGTTATCATGTAAATTAGCATACACCTCTCTCTCTCTCTCTCTCTGTCCTTATTTATTCTATTAAACAATCAAAGACATGATTAGCTGCCAAGACGGCTGCCACGACGCAAAAATCAGTCAATACACAAACATAGGAATTAATTAGAAGGAGAAGAGCAGACGACAGACAAAGAGAGAGACAATTGCAGGGAATTTACACACGCTCCATTATTGTAGTACAATATTGGCAAAATAGGTGCATGTAGCATTAGAGCCAGCACACAAACTCATGTACATAAAGGAAATGTACATGCACATGTAGATGTATATATATGTACATGTACATGTACTTAAAGACTAATGATGATTGAGTGTGTGTGTGTGTGTGTGTGCACATTGTGTAGCATGTGTGTGTCTGTCTGACTGTGTGTGGTAAAAATTTTAAGGTACAAATTGCTTTGTGTGTGTGTGTGTCTATGTGTACTTGTAGAGTGATTATATACAACTTGTACATTGTTGAATATGTAATATCTTCTTTTGTGTGTTCAGATTAGGAATATGATATCAACACAAACTATAGCAATAACAACAATGGGCCATAGAGTACATGTGTACAATGGAATGGTAGGAGTCTTTTGTAGCTCTCCTGAAGGTTTGTAAATGAGGTAATGAGATATAGACACAACAAAGGAAAAGGTGACAAATCATAGTGGGAGTGGTTTACAATAGAGTAGGCGTGGCTCAAACCACAAAGGATGTGGTGGAAAAGAATTGGAACAAAGAAACAAAATGAATGAAAAGCAGATGACATACTGCAACTGTACATGGCACATGACTATTGAGAATAAGTGCACGGACTTATTGAGGATAAGTGGACATATTCAGGATATAATTTCATTCATTAGTGGTTTGAATTATGTAATAAATGAGAAATATACAGTATTTACAGTGTAAGCAAGCATGCAGCTGTATCCTAATGCTAATACCAATTCATATCCTGTCCCCATTGTAGACTTGGAATGTTCTAATGTACATTTCCTCTGACACGTTCGTTTATAAAAAATATTTTTAAAATAAAACTATTTTTATATATACACATATATGGATGCATATCTTTGTGTTAATGGCATACATGTACATGTACATGTAATTTTAAGATTCCTATAAGGTACAGTGTGTGCTAAGGGAGTGTCTCAATGCTATCAAAACCAATAGCTCTACACTAACAAACCAGCTGCTACACCCAGAAAACAAAAAAGATAACAACAAAAAGAGATAAGCCTAAGAACTGATAGCTATCACTATTAACAGACTGAGAGAGAAAGAGAGAGAGCTAGTGTCTGATATAATAATATTTTTTTAAGGATATAAAGGAACACTGATTAAAAGAGGGAGTGCTAGTCATCACACTAGAGATAACGAGTGTCTAAAAAAATCAATATACATAAGGGAGGGGATGGAGAGGGAGGTGTACAGCTGCTTGCGTGTTAGGAATATTATGACAAGGTTTCATTAGGAGGGAAGACCTAACATCATGTATATAAACAACATGTAATACATGCAATTTAATGGAGTCACCACTCTCACTCGTTACACCCTATGTCACCACCACAACCACCTGCAAACTCAGTTTAAGAATACGGCTTCATTTCTGATATGATAAAAGAATATCGGCTAAAATAAACCACCGTGGATCAGACCAGTCAGGCATGTGATATAGTACGAGGCGAAACAGGTTTTAAGGACCGGTTTCTGCTTGGATGCTAAAAATGATTTATACGAGCATAATCAAAACAGTAATATGATGTATATACACACACACACATATCAACCAACCACAATTCCAGTTATGGGAATAAGATTAATTTGCATTACGATTTTTTTATTAGCAAAGACAGTTGACGGTACACAAGCAAAGATTGAAATTACTCTCATGCATACTTGCACACACACACACAGTCATACATAGAGCACAGAAGTAACAGGAAAATGTAATAAGAGTCGATTTGGACAACATGAACATGAACATTGATCTGGGGGTGGACTGAATACATGATACGTATGTTATTGATGACCCGTCGTATCAAATTTTTTAAAAATTATAAAACTGATATATAATATGCTGAGAGTGAGATAAAAGGGCATTGATACACACACTGATACATAAAAGGATAAGACATGATACTGACATGTGACACTGTCTCTCTCTCTCACACACACACACACACTTACTTGTACATGAATGACTGAAAATATAATAATAATAATACAAGAGATATACAGTTGTGAGTAAACAAATGGAGAATTGAGAAAAAAAACGAAAGTTAGAATCGACATAAAAGAAGAGAAATAAAATGACAAAGAACTAGTAGCATGTACATGTACAGATATTGGTACATGCAGAAGTACTGCCTACATGTAGACGAACAAGCACACCTGGCTCAATGTTATTCTATACAATGATCCACAACACATGAGGAGAGTGACATGGTTCCTAATAATAATAATGCTGTTTTCATGAGTTGGGGTTTAGGTGTGTCTGCCCACTGGAGGGTACAATCATAATAGTGACAGAAAGGGAGGCTGGAATACATGTACATGTACATACCAACAATTAGGGCTGAGGTTGAAACTAAGCCCATGAAATACCCACACACAATCCGCCATACAAAGTAGTGTACACTAAACCTGAATTAATGTACATGCATACATGTACATGTACATATACTTGTATATACATGTACATGTATGCATGGGTATGTACATGTATATGTATATGTACATGTACATGTAGCTATAAGCCCCCAAACTGTGCACCTGTATTAATTACCACAAATACATATTATTATTATTATTATTATTATTATTATTATATCAACAATATGATCACATGTATTATTATTGCTGTTATTATCATTATTAAAAAATTATTTATTATTATGGTTGCTCCACTCCTACTCTTTAATTAGATAAAATGAAAAGGATCGACTCGTTAAAAACAAATCGAAAAACATAATTTGCTCTCTCTATATATAGCCATCAATCATAAACTCATTACTGGACAAAGAAGAACACAATTGCTACATGATATATCCTACAGCCGCTCGTTTAAAAACAATTAAAAACAAGACAACTTTGACATGCGTCTCACCCTCGCAATCGGTTGTCAATAACAGGCTAATTTGTATATTTAAAAACAATGAAGGTAGGAGGATAGAGAGAGAATCCAGTGCAATAAACAAATACATAGAATTGTGGGCTCCTTGATTAGAAAACACATTCAAATACATCGCACGCGCATGTACGTGTACAAATACGTTACAAATGTGAAGAATATGCTTGCAGGCAGGCTGGCACACACACACACACAAACACACACACACACACACACACTCTTAGGCTATAGGACAGTTCATTACAATAAAAACAGATAAAACAAACTACTGGGGCCAGATAACATGCACCAAACACAACGTATACAATGTCAATTGCATGTTCAACACATGTACATCACTCACATGTATAGTGAATAAACCTGGAGCAGAGAGATAGAAAATAACATTTCTGCATACCTCGGCATCCGTTGCCCTTGGGTTAGTTAAAAATATATTCTCACGAGTACAAACTCATCACACATACAATACATGTATACATGTACATCAACCACTCTATGTGTTATACATTTAAGTAATATTATTACTACTACAATGAATGTATATGTACAATGTATATACACAGCATACATGTACATGTACTAATCTCTGGTTTAATGTTACACATACTATCATTTGATATTGAGACACTTAAAAAACACAAAAATCAAACAAACCACAGCTACTACTAATAGTACAACAATACACTATAGTACTACTCCCAATATACTGGGTATATCCTGTGACCAGAGACAAGGAGTGTTGGTCTATGATTGAGTCTTATTAAAGCATACGGTACTGGACTGTGATGGATTGGAAGAGAGTCAAAACTCGAATAATAAGTGAAGTATAAAATGAGAGGCAATAAAGGACACACTGTGTGTGTGTGTGTGTTTGTGTGGTCTCATAACACTGACAGTAAGTACATGTAATTGTAATTGTATGTATTTTCTCTCAGTAGTGAGGTGAGCACCACCTAAAACTCATCCTCTGGTGCATAAATATAATATAATACCACATAGTCTGTACAGTCAATCATATGCAAGTACATTCTAACACTGTATTTACAATCTTTCCCCTGTGTAAACATTACGCCCACACACCACAACCCAGAGAATAAAGAAGACACACACATGCAGTATGGCATGGTGAGAAAGTCTAGACAAATAGTACACAAACAGCCAACCAAACCAAAGAATGAGTAAATTAAGTATAACACGCGCATGTATGTATAGACACGCATGTATGTATAGACACGCATGTATGTATAGACAGGGACTAAAATACAGGCAGACAAAAGGAAGCAACGAAAATAATGACATCACAGACAGAGAGACGTATGGACGACATACTGGCTGCTGGTGGCCCATAGCATCACAATGCATCACAGTCCAGCCATTGGCTGCTGGTGGATTTTAGTTACGTCAATTCAAGGAGACATTGTCTTTGTGGTTCCTAATTAGGGTTTGAGAGCGATGACATCATATGACATCATTGCATAATTTGTTTCTGTCACTTTTTTGCTTATTTTTAGACAAGCAATGGATGGACCTCAGACTAATAACAATTAGGTTAATAATAATAATAATAATAATAATAATAATAATAATAATAAAGAATAAATAATAATAAAGAATAATAATAAAAAATAATAGTAATATGTAGCAACAAATTTCAAAAGGAAGGAAGTACAGCTACATAATCTACAACTTGAACATAAGATCATAAAGAAACAGATGAAGGAAACTGGTCTGACTAGTATGGCTTGAACCAACAGTTTAAAAATGACTTTTCTGGTAAACAAAAATAGCAAAACAACAAAAAAACAAGGTGGAGTGGGTGTGCAATAAATGTACTCGCACATAAGAGACACGAGTGGATACACAACACAGCAACTAAATATTCATTTGATAAAAAAAAGGGGAAAATTTAATAAAAAGGAAATGAAAAACATCACTAATTGGTAGGAAATTCCACAAATAACTAAAAACAAAAAATGATCACGTAATGCATATACATTTTAAAATTAAAATAAAGTACATGTATTTCCTGCTAATATCCAATTAGTATGAGGTGAAATTTGATTATTATTTATTTATTTATTATTATTATGGATAATGAAGTTTATATTAGCATCACAAAAGGATTTCTTGCTATTAAGAAAAGGAAATGACAATGAAGGAAACAAGTATTAAGTTTAATAATAAAGAGTGTAGGGCATAAAATACACTACTGTCTTAACCACAGCTATACATGCATGTACATGTAGCACATGTACATGTATACATGTACTATGCTGATATCAAAATTATCTCATTTGCTGACCTAATTGCTTCAGAGAATAAAATATATGTATATCCAGTATACATGTACATGTATGCATTACAGTGTAACCCAATTGCTTGCAGTATTAATACATGATGTGCGTGTACAGTAAATGGAAGAGGTTAAAGAAATGGTACTATGCATTTGTAAATAGTACACTGGGCGGTTAGAATAGGATAAAATATGAGTGAGTAAGATTTTGAAAGTAAATTTGTTGGCAGTTTGCCCTTTTATCACAACAGATGAGTGTATGAGTAAAATAAAATGTAAGCTCTGCCATCCACATGAGCACAATGATCAGCCCAAGCCAAATTAAATTTTAAAAAATTAACAATAGCCTATAGTCAAGTACAAATGAGTATAAACTACAATATTAAAATAACACACATGTATATGTACATCAACTTATCAATTAATGATTGTTCAGTGGAAGATGATTCATCTAACAATATTACAATAACTAATTCTGTCTTTGCCAGATGGTCTGGTAGATTCTATCTACATGTACATGTATGTACTATTATATGTACATGTACATGTACACTTGTAGAATATATATATGTGCCTATATACATACATTGTGCCTGTACACTTGTATAATAGGCACAATATTCAATATGTTAGCGTGTCTTAAAAACAAAGAAGCGAACAAGATGGTTTGGTCATTTTTCCAAAGCACAGACATGTTGTTAGGCTCCGGATCGACACGTAGTTTTTGAACACTAAAACAAGATTATACAAAGACTGTCACACATGTCACTCACAGAGAGAGAGAAGAGGGAAAGAGAGAGAGGGGGGGGAGGGAGAGAGAGAGAGAGAGAGAGAGAGAGAGAGAGAGAGAAGGAAAGAGAGATCAGATGAGATTAAATCTGACATAAGCTCATGTAGCATACACTTTGTAAAAATAACAAAACAGCAAGTGTCTCTGTGTGTCTACAAGGCAAAGAGGAGTTCACACAAAGTACACAAGTATGATAAAGCTAAAGAAAAGAGAGTTCACCAGCTGGAATAAATAATAAACTGACAAATACAATCAATCATTCAGCCCAAAACACACACAAACTCCTACCTAGACATGCAGTTGCATGTGTGGCCTTTAGAAAAAGAATTATTATTAATGAAAAGTACACAAGTACAGGAGGAACACACGCCACTACACACAAACAAACACAATCAAGAGCAAGTAAACACAATGTGGGGGTATGTACATGCACATGTAGATAATTCAGCATTACACTTAAATGTGTATGCATGCATGTATATATACATATAGATAATACTGTAACAATTAATAAGAAATTTAGAATGATCTATGCATGCAATGACTCCAAGTACAGGAAGCACTGCATGCATAACATATTGGATTGCTGAGAATGACTATACCGTATCAAGCAAAGGGCTTTAGTTTCACAAACAATGAAAAGTATATTATTAGGAAGGGAATATGAGAAGCGAATCGAGGAGAAAGAGGGAGAGAAGTTATGCAAGGAAGAGGGAAAGATAAGACACCAAGAGATCCAATAGAACAAGAACAAGTGGAAGAGGAATGGGCACACTAAACTAACCCTCCATTCACCATAATAATACAAAACTTATAAAACAATTCATTTATCCGAATTACCACTAAACTCTTTTATCATGAAATCCTATATCCTATTACATCAGCAGAGGCTACACAAACCATACCAAAACACGCAATGAAAACAGTCGCCTGGCAACCACAAATTGCGTTGCTGGGCAACGGAATGCCATCTACTCCAATTAGAGGAAGAGGGAGAGAAGCTTGCTCATGTAATTCAATAAAGAGAGAAGTGTATGTACATGCTGATGTCATTAGTGCTAATTGTAATACCAGACAATAGGCAATTAGTTTCAACGGAATATGGTAAAAGTTTCAGCAATGTGTTTGTGTACAAGTAAATACAAACTAGACGTCATTGGCAGGGGCATAAGGAAATGGTACAACAAGAAAGCATTAACTTACAGAAATGACTTCATGTGTTTCTTAAGAATGTGCCAATAGAGTTTGTACCGTTAGCAATTTGTCATCATTAATTGTAAGTAAACATAGCAAGAATAGAATATAAAATTTACATGTACATGTATATAAGTACATGTGGTTACCTATAAAGGAAATGTACATGTAACAGCCAGCCTCTCCCTCTCTCTCTCTCCCTCTCTCTCTTTCCTGTTATCCAAAAATTTGTTACTCAATGCAAAAAGAAAACATACAGTGCCCTCCTATCAATGGGACTGATAGAGTAACACATACCCAATAGCATGTACTGTACATGTATGAATGAGAATCAATTCCTGAATTGATTTTACTAGAGAGACATCAGGTCACTAAGCACATACACACACACATCATCATTAGGCCATGACATACACACTTACAAAATAGCATTATATAGATATTCCAGTTATTACCTAAATGCTGAAATCACACCTATTCCCAAGGAGTAGGTAGACATAAGACAGACTGTATGGCTCCACACACACAAACACACACACCCATACAGAGTATGCAGGCCCCATTACTACATTACTGCTACACATAGCAATGCAATAAATTTATACTACAAAGACAAAAGCCTTAAAATTATCACTAAGCATTCAAAGCCATCGAAATGCAGACAGGCTAATGTGTTTTTCCTGATCGGGAGTCAGTGTTCATAATTAATGGAATGCTTTGACTTGCATTATAATTATTACCATAAACATTATGTATAATGTACATACACATTTATTCTCATGTTGTGTAGAACTTGTTGGATTTGCTCAAAAATTGTACTAAAAGTCCCTGTGCTATAGTACATGGTCTCGGGTCAAAATTAAAAAGGAGGGAATTCTCTATTTTTATAATTTTTCCTGATACATAATACATATTCTTATGTTGTGTAGAACTAATTGGATTTGCTCAAAAATTGTACTAAAAGTCCCTGTATAGTACATGGTCTCAGGCCAAATTTTGCCAAAATTAAAAAGAGAGAATTCTCCATTTTTATAATTTTTCCTGATACATAATACCATACAACACATGTTCTTATGATGTGTAGAAGGTTTGAGCTGATCCCGATCAAAATTGGACTTTTTCAAAAAATGCCGTAGAGAATTGCTCTTATGCTAATGTAGCAGATAACGATCGTCACTCAAGCAGACAGCTGACAATAGCGGCAGACAATGAAGTCAGAGAGCCTCAATGAGATGATAATTATATACTATTCATGATACATACATGTACATGCCCACATGTATCATCATTGATAATCATCAAAGATTTTCTATTCACATGATAGACATAAAGGATGTTATAAATATACACTGGATTACATCATGCTAAAGAATAATAGGGACTGAATCACCTTTCTACGTGTAATTACTGTACAAACTATCAAATCATGACAGATATACCTAGATCATATGGGAAGGAGACACGAAGATACATAGTCATAAATATTATGTCACGATTATATCAGGCAGTACAATACAGAGAGAATGAGATATTATGATAATAAAAGAGGATATAAGGAGGTTAGGTTAACAGGATGAAGCCCAGGACAGAGACCCCAACAAAGCATGAAACTGACATGTGTAGATTATGTCACCAGGCCTACATCATTTGAAACTCTCTTTGAAAAATTCTAATGCATTTATTAATGAGCCATAATACAATACTGCATTTAGAAACATTTAATTTAAAAATGATCCATTCTACAGCTGTGTTCATTCATCAAATAAGTAACAGAAAATACAAGTGCATGGTTCTAATAAAGAATAACTTATATTGTATTCTGTATAGCTGGTTTATTTCATGACCTCAAATTTTCGTTTTAAGAATATTTATTGGAATTTTTATAATTTTCGTGGTTTACAAAATTTTAAAGTTTTTTATTGATACTAATAAAACTTAGAGGAATCATTTTGACTGAAAAATGAACAATAATTCAACACAAAATAAAAATAAAAATCCATGCAGAATAAACCATGCAGCTATATGATAATAATAATTTAAATATTAATCAGTTACAAACGAGAGAGAGAGAGACCATTCAAAGATACACGTAACAGAGACGGAATGCTGCCCACTATAAGACCATTGAATACTAATCCAATTAATATCATGAAATAATTACCGGCTACAGGATGCTACAATGGCACAATATACGCATGACTACACAGCACATATAACCAAATAGTCACACGCTCTCCATAACTCACTAACTCCTCACAATGTCTTAATTACTTATATCATAATGATGCACAGAATCAAACCGGATGACGCGACTGTTGCTTTCTCAGAATAATTATAACACAAACAGCCATAAATATAAGTATGCAAGTACAATGAGTGATATCAGCATAGAAATGACATTAAATGACATTAGGCAGATGTTAATTTCATTATAGAGCTAGTGTATATATATACACACACATACACTAATAATAGTCAGTGGTTCTTACATGCATATCTCCTGTATTGAATCAAACTACATCTACATGTACTTAAATATAAGAAAAAAGTCAAGGATTGATAATAAATCAAAAATAAACTTAGTACAGACCAAGCAGATTGGGACAAGCCTTCTTTGCTATTGAAACACAACAATACATTCATTAAACTATAATTAATTAACTTTTCCCAAATGCAGATTAAGAGGAATAACAAAACATTAAGGCAAAGTAAACTAAAAGCCATTACATTCACCTGCAGACTCCTGCTTTCAGAAAGCACCACATGTTTTAAAGTAAAAAGCTTTTAAACTGTTTGCCTTTCGTGAAAGTAAAATAGCATCAAGAAGAAAGAGAGAGAGAGGAGGGAAAGAACTTAAAAGGTTTAAGTACAATAATGTCCTTATTGCAATGTATGCATGTAAAATATATCCTGTACAATACATACATGTACATGTATAACTTGCATATACTATCCATGGACTAATAACTAATATTGTGCATATATGCATCATTAAGAATTAACTTTTGCTACTGTACTTTACAAATAATCAAAGTAAACAGTACTAAACACTATAAGTGGATCTAGTACATAAGAGCATATTTGTTTGCTTGCATTTCACATACATGTAATGCCAAAACAGTTAAATCAAAAACCGAGCAATTACTGGTTAATTTATTGCTTAATTGTCTATTGGTCTTGCAAATAATTGACACAAAAGCTGAAATTAGACGTTGTCAAAACACTTAGATTTATGCCTTATGGTTTATGATTTATGATTTATGGTTGTGGTTAAACACACACATCCAGAAAGATAATACACTTTATAGACAAGGAAACGCACAAATTTTGTAGGATACCACAAGTACACGTGTGCAGATAATAGGCTCTAACTAAACCACAAGCTCTCATGGTAGATTGGGTCTACCAGTAAATACAGGATGTGAAATTACTGATATAATACGTGGATCTAACAAACCACATAAAGACAGTACAAACCATTATCTTAGTCTTTCATAGTCATCAATCCTATTTCCTATTTCTTGGAACTTTGAGATCAACAATTTGGAATTTGTGTAGCCAGAATTTGCTCAAACTTTCCACATAGTTGACAAATTCTCAGAGCCTTTTGTCTCCTTGACATTAGTAAGTCCCAGACCCCTGGATAAGATATTACCCCCCACCCCTCCTTGCAGCCATGTACGTGTACCATAATAGAATTAATAATGGGGAAATGATATAAATGGAGATACTACACCAACCAATTAAGATATACAATCATAAGCCAGGATGTCCCATACATGTACATGTACTGTATAACATCAAAAACTATTTTCCCATGTACATGTACACGTAATGATATAGAGATGATTTAAGCATAAACAGAGTCATTTGGATGCATGCCACATTTAGATAGATTGACAACCTCATGGCTCCTCTGATGTAATAATGCTATACTCTGCGAATAAAATTATAGTAAAAGGTCGGTTTCTCATACTTGTACAAGTTAAATCAGTTGAGTGATGCTGCTGATACACAATATAAATTATGTACATTCACAATATACATAAATATTATAATAGATATAATAATTTGATAAGACACTGCATAATAATACCTTGTACTGGTTCTGGATTAACACGAGGAGGAGGTTGAGGCCCTTGTTGAAGAGAGAGAGAAGGCGAATGTGGAGTGATTTCTCTTAACTTTGAGCGAGGAAGACTAACGTGTTTAAGGACACGAGACCGAGTAAAAGGAGGAATGGGATCTTTTATCGGACTGCTCTTTAAAGGAGATCTTGGGAGGGAACTCTGTGATAAAGTTTCTGAAGTTAGAGATGAGGAGGGTGAGGAAGAGGAGGGAATGGCGTCCTTTGCTTCAACAATAGTTATACGAGGATGATGAGGTGTAGTGTGGGATATTATAGTAGCCATTACTACAGAGAGATGTACACATGGAGTAAGGTAGCAAAAATGAATAAAAAATAATTACTCTCGCGTGAAATTTACATGTAATAATGTGTGTATTAGAAATTACTGAAATTAGTGCAACAAAGAGGATGCTATACCCAAAAGTATTTCTTTAAATGTGATATAGCCAGGTGTATAAGTAGATGCAGTATACATCTCATTACTTACACAGGGGCATGATAGTACTTAATCAATGCAATGGATATACCGAAAATATGCACATCAGTACATAACAGTGTAATAAATAATACTAATAGCATGCAATATTTCATTATCAATAGAAAGTATCATTCTTTGATGTGGTATGCATGTTACTGCATCCCAATCACTTAAACTGTTACAATTATTCAAAATCAATGGTAAATAATTATATTTCAAAAATGATATAATGGCATTTTGGCTCATCTTTCAAAGGCTATAAATTTACCAAGAGACTGATACTTGGTGTGTTTCTTTGCACTACATTAATGGCCTGGAACGAGTGTAGAAAAATAAATAAAATTAAATAAATAAAATAAAAATTGGCTCACCTCCAATTAAAAACCGCTCCCAAATAAATGGCACGTGACATGGGCGGTAACAAGTTATTAAAACTAGTTATTGAACAAAACTATTTAATAACCAGAATTAATAGAATAGGCGTGGCTAAACCACGTGCGATATGATGGCTACCTTTAAAAAGAAAGATTGGAGCTCTGAGAGCGTCTCTCTCCTTACTGGAGTGAGCCAGGTGTCTCACAGTGGAGTTTTTACACAGGACGGAAGGTAAGCATTCGTGTGATACTAAATTTTACGAGTTTTAATCTCTCGTTCAATTTATTTGTAGACTTTTGTTAGTGCCTTGTGGAGCTATTGTGAAAGTGTATTCTATTGAGACTGGAAGGATAGTTAGAGAGCTCATATCAAAATATGACGGCCTTATAACTCATCTTGAACTGGGGCAATCGAAAGCCAATAAAGTAGATGGCCCAATTCATATCTGTTGGTCAGTGTTCATTTCTTTGTAGGTATATGCTTCTTATAATGATGGGCACATTGTTGTGTGGGACTATTCAGATGGAGGGTTGCTTAAGGTGATTTTGATTACTATGATTGAATAGTTGATATTAGATATTAATATCTAGAGTTTTAGTTTTGACTGTCCCGTTCTTTATTTTGCTTCGAGACGACACGGTAGCAATCCTTCTCTGCTTTTTGTCACAGCTGACAGCGAAAAAATGAGTAAAAGCATTTTTATTGACTTATTTTTATATCCTTTTCTTTTCCCTTTCTCTAGATTACAGTGTTATGTGTCTGAATGGTTGCTCTCTTAATGATATTAAGCATAATTCAACAATGAAATGTATCAATGATGAGAATGTTCCAATTATCACTGTCGATGATGGGGCAATTAATAAATTAATTTTCACATTCGACGTAATTTTTATTCTTATTAATAGCTGCTGTATTAGTGTTTTTTTAATTTTAGTATTCAAGCATTGTCACATTTTGCAACAAAGTCCTCTATGTATATGATATTGATAAAGATAAATTATTCGAGTAAGAATGTGGTATTGTGCTTTGATTTTTAATGTATCTGTAGGTATAACAATTCATTCTCCATTACTTGTGTTGCCACTCATCCACAGAAGCACTGCATTGCAACTGGTGATACTTATGGGAAAATCCTCCTTTGGTTAGATAAATAATAGTACATGTACCTTAATCTCTATGTTTCCTTTATACGTGATACAGTACACCCATGGTTTTAATTAAATTTTATTTTTTAGGTATAATTATGGTATGAGGGAGGAGTCTGTTGTCACGACGACTCAGCTACACTGGCACCCTCATGCATTAGGTGATATTGGTTTCTCAACTGATGGTACGTATCTCCTCTCCGGCGGTGAAGAGGGTGTACTGGTACTGTGGCAAGTGGATACCGGGAGTAAACATTTCCGACCTCGTTTGGGCGCTCCTATTGTAGATGTGGCTTGTAGCCCTGGCGACCGTGTCTATGCAGTTAGTTTAGCTAATAATGGTAAGCTTGTCTGTACTTATAAGATTTATCTCTCTTCTCTCTGTGTTACAGCAATACAGTTGATCTCTGGATTGGATAATGAGATCAGGCACACATTGATATCACTCTATCGCTCATTGCCTGGCATGGGGTACGAAGAGAGACTCAGTACTGGCCTCATGTACGACCCTCGCTCAAAGTCTTTGGTTCTTAATGGACTCCCTGGTCACCTTCAATTTGTTGATATCAATACACTGACATTGAAGACGCAGGTAAGAGTTTTCCACAGGATTTTGGCTTAGGTTTGTCAATTGATTTTAAAGACTTGACAAAATACCATTATACTATAAAGGGTATTTTTTAATAACTCTTAGGAGAGATAAAAAATTGGGCAAAAGTCCCTGTACTATAGTACAGTGTCTTTGGCAAAATTTTGCCAAAAATGACTAGGAGATAATTCTTCATTTTAATGATATTTTCTGATGCATTATACATGTTCTGATGTTGTGTAGCAACTAGCAAGTTAAGTCAGCTCATGAAGCATATTTTACCTTCCCCATTAATCAGTAATTTGTTGACAATTATTTCATTACTGAGGGGGAGAGGTGTTATTATGTTATGCATGTCAAATGTATGTAGCTATGCATGTTAATGAAATGTTTGGTAATGGACATAACAAGTTTTGAATGTTAGGATCATTTATTTAATTATTAGCATCGATCCTTTCTCTTGATTTATCAATTATAATTATTTAAATACACCGCTGCATGGTTACTTCCTCTCTCTCTCTCCCTCAATGCTAGTTGGAGGTGGTGTCACTGAATTATGTCTCACGTACAGATGAGAAGAGCATTGTACCGACTGTTGTGAGTCTTGCCTGCTTCTCACCAGCTGGTGACTGGATGGCATCAGTTGATAGTTGGGAGCCTAAAGGATTCGCTCATGAAATTAAACTAAAGTTTTGGAAATTTGATAAAAATCAACAAAGGTACATGTGCATGTACTCTTATGCTTCAACATGTGTGCAGTGTTAACATGAATGCAGTAACTGCAATTTTTCTTTCCTTCTTTCTCTCTCAGGTATATTCTGAGGACTATAGTTGATCCTCCTCATCAGAGCTCTGTTACTAGTCTCAGATTCAGACCCAATCCCTCAAGGAACGGGAATCAGTTTGTGTCCAGGAATGGGAATGAGTCATCCTTGCCTAAGAGGTATACCCAGTTGATGCTGGCCACTACAGGACTTGATGGAAAGTTCAAAGTGAGTAAAAGACAGAAATGAGGTGCTATTTTTATTACAATTACTATTACTGGAAAATTATGATATACTATTACATGTACATATTGATGAATAAAAATGTTGATAGCATGGTCTTTGGCCAAATTTTGGAGCAGCTTTAATTTTTAAAAAAATCAATCTTGATCGGAATTAGGTGGTACATGTATGAGAAAATGTAAAAAATACCATGTGCTTATTATTTTCAGTTACTGTTATTATTATTATTATTATTATTATTATTATTATTATTCTAATTGTTGGTAGTTGTGGGTCCAAGATGATAAGACAGAAGAAAAAGGGGATTCTTGGATTTGTGAATCCGCTGGGCATTATTACGACTTTCCTTGTAATGGCTGCTGCTTCAGTGAAGATGGATCAATACTGGCAGTCAATTTTGGAAAAGTAGGAAATGAAGAGAATAAATTATACTTATATACACACACACTCTCTTTCTTTTTCTCTCAGTATGTGACACTATGGGATCCTGTGGCTATGAGTTTATTGCAAGTATTAGGCAGTTCAATACCCAATGACACCTTCAGGTTATTTCTGTGGCTTATTATAATGTAGTTTTTAATGTTTATTAATAAATTTTATAGGGAGGTGTGTTTTTGTCATTCCGACTCTTCCCATTACTTATTGATGGCATCAAAGCGTCACTTTCACATGTGGAACCTTCTCACATACGACAGTATGATAATTATCAAATTTATCATTAACTGATTTATTTATTTATTTATTTATTATTATTATTATTAGTTGAGTTAGTGTTGCCTATTTGTGTCGATGTCATGGTAACTGATCCTTACTCAAACGTTGCTGCCATCTTCACTTCAACCGTCACAACATCAAAAACATCTGTAAAATGTACGTCCAGTGCAATGTCTCTCTCAATATCCCTCAACTCTCTCCCTTCCTTTCCCCCTCTAGTGATGATAGTGTCTCCTCTTTCTCCAAAACCACTTGCTACATACAAAGACTTTTCGTCTTCGTCAATTCAAGCTGCCGTTTTCCTCCCTGCTGCCAAAAGTGATGGGAGACTATCATCTCAGCTTTATTTCATGGACCAGAAGCAGGTACTGCACAACATTTGGAGGTAATAAAATCCCCTTTTATATATTTTATTAGTGCTTGTACACTGTTACTGGGAATGAGCCAATCTCTACTGATGAATCAGCTGAGGTACAGTACTATAGAAATAATTATTGGTTCTTTTTATGTTATTATTTATTATTAATAATTAGTTTCCATTTGATGCTTATGATGTCCAGAGGAACAGGCGATGGTTCAATGAGATATTTGGACCCAGTAGATCGGGTAAGACTATCATGTGACAAGTTAAATTCTAAAATTTGATATCATTCCACACTGTAGTGCCCTCAGTAGCCAAGACCCCGGCTCATGTTAATCAAAGAGAGAATAAGGTTTTCATAATAATAATATTTATTATTATTATTATTTTATGTTAACAGATTCTATTGACTTCACCCCTTTCCCTTCCTCCCATGAGCATATACTGTAAAACCTATCTCTCGTCCCTATTGCCAAAGACCAAACCCACAAAGTATGCATAATTCATTGCACGATTATTAATGACTAATATATTATTCGTCAGCTTTGAAGAAGGTTGTCCCGAGTCGATGAATATTGACGAAGTTAGAGAAGAAAAGGCGGAGACATCAGATGAGGACGATGAGGATGTAAAGCCACACCTACATCAGAGAGATGAACCCAATGAAGTAAAGACAGAAAGAGATGAAGTCGATAGCAGGAAGCTTGACGTAATGATTGGTAATTATCAATGGTTGACTGATTTCTTTAGAACCGAGCTAAACTGTACATAAATATATATAACTAGATCTACGTATAAAAGTTTGTACATAATGATTATTTAATTTGCTAAGAGTATAAAATGTTTATTTTTATACAAAATACACGATCTGTCATACGTTTTCTTCATTTCTACCAGTAATAAAGTAATGATTGATAAAACACGTGATAATTCTTTTATGTCTGAGGTACAAGTTGGCTTGATTTTTTAATGTAATGTTCTTGCTCCTAAGAGAGAAAGGGTAATTGTTACTATTACACACATTGATTAATTAAATTGTACATGCCTCTAGTTGATCGTTGGTTGAGATTAATGTGTTCATCATTGTATCCAATAGCGTTGTGTAGTGTTGGACTTTAGATCTGTTCTCATCTCTTGCCGCCTGCCACAGGTTATTGTCATTGAATATTGGCTCACCAGTAAGTGCTAAAGGGAAGAAAAAAAGAATGAGTGTTGCAAAGTTATTATTATTATTATTATTATTATTATTAGCATACCATCTCTTTGGACACTTTCGATTACCATGAGTAGTCTCTCCCTAGTGATATAACACAAGTATCATGAGAAGGTTTTTAACAAGCAGACATACTTGTCAAACGCAGTCCTGTCCAGTTTTGCTTGCAACTCCTTGATCTGTTCATTTTTATCTAACAAAAGAGCTAAGAAGAGAGAGAGAGAGGTGAAGGACAATAGGGATGTACATGTAAATACCATCTTTTCTCTCAGCCTCTTGTCTCAATATGTTCACAGTTATTTCAGATTCTTCCAGTCTCCCTTGTATCTCTTGTAGTTTAGTTTCGTGTCCTTTGCTCTCTTCAGCTAATCGAGTCTTCAAACTATCAACCTCTTGCAGCAGAACCTGGTGCTGTTTCTTTAGCTCGCTAAAGCTCAGATTACTACATGAATTGATGTACATATACACACAATGTATTGATACCATTTTTACTGTAACTGGAGTATTGTAATTTGTAAACCAAAATAATTTGACTGCCTTTATGTTTAACGTTTTTGCAGTGGTGGGGGTATATTAATGTCCATTAATTTTAACGATTTTTAGCAAGTAATTTGTTAGCTGCATATTCATGGCCATTAACTTCAATTAAATTAAGCAAAATGGTTCAAATTTACGGCACTCAATTTACAGTATGTGTGTACATGTACATTCATACTGTCATACCTTGCTTTGACTGGTTTCGGTGGCTTTGGAGACGTCTCTGATTTCGATGAACTACTGCTCTTTGACGTAAGAGAAAATGGGAGTCTCTTTTTCGGAGGTGTGGCTCCAAGATGAGACGGAGGCTTGGAGGTTGTGGTGCTTGGGGGAGGGGCCTTGCTAGGCTTGGGTGGGCGTGGCAAAGTGGCAAATTTTGATCCTGGTACAGTTGGTGATGGTAGTTTTGGTCTTAGGGACGAAGTTAGTGTCTCTCCTATTGCCTCGGAATCTTTTGAAGATTTTCTTGAAGAAGAGGATGAGGAAGAAGGGCGAGAAAGTGTGAGAAAACGTTTCTTTTTTGTCTTTGGCGTGGCTGATTGCTGTACTGCCTTCTCTTTTTGTTGCTGCTGCTCTAGGCCCACTTTGGAGAGCCCAGAACTAAAACTAGTGGAAGATATCATGATGGCAAGTCAGCCTCAGTGTTTATGGTTAAAAGAATTATTTCCCGTTGTGTTGTACTGCGCATGCGCAATGAGTTGAGTTTCCCGCGGAAGTTGCTTTCCCAGTTTTTATATGTGCGCATGCGCAAAAGGTGTCAATTTCCCGGGATAAAGGGCAGAGCAACCAGAGTCCAGAGTTTAGTCATAGGCTCATAGCAGGGCAGGTGGTAATGGCCAACGAAAGGTCCCTCAGTTTTAGAAAGAAGCAAATCTCCATACGCTCCATCCCTCAATTGGAGGACGTGACAGCCGTGAAGACAAGTTTCAACCGCCATCTTCACCAGACGGTTGTCAAGGACCGCCATGTAGCGACCAAGAGAGACTTTTACATTACACTGGCACACACAGTCAGAGATCAAATGGTTACTAGATGGATGCGCACACAGCAGAAGTACTACGACGTTGATCCTAAAGTAATTATGATCATATTACACACCTAATTACATCTTCATTGCCAATTGTTTGAAATTATTATCTAATTAATTATTTTTTTAATATTAATAATAATTATATATGTAAATGCTTATTATAATATCATTATGTCTCTTTCTTTTAGCGTGTGTACTATATTTCAATGGAGTTTCTGATTGGACGATCGTTAATGAATGCAATGGTTAATCTGGGTATCGACACCAACTGTGAAGAAGCATTGTATCAGGTCAGGGAACAATATTATTAATACAATTATTATTATTATTGTATCCTTTTGTAATAATAATAGTATCCTTTTGTAAAGTTCATGGTACATAGTATAAATATACCAATGAATCTATACTAATGATTATCGTTATCTATTATCTCCTGATATAATTTAATTTTATTTTATCTCAACGAATCATACAAGCATAGTAAATCTACTTTTATCGCTTCTTACCACAAAATCACGTTCTCTCTCTCTCTCTCTCTCTCTCTCTCTCGTTAGTTGGGTCTTGAACTTGAAGAGTTGCAAGAGATCGAAGAAGATGCTGGGCTAGGTAATGGAGGGTTGGGCCGATTGGCTGCTTGTTTCATGGACTCCATGGCAACGCTGGAACTACCTGCCTATGGATACGGCATGAGATATGAGTACGGAATATTTACTCAGAAAATTATTGATGGCTGCCAAGTAAGGAATAATATTTATTTGCTTGACCCTAGTCTCTTCTTATAATAACAGGTGGAAATACCGGACGAGTGGTTAAGGTTTGGAAACCCGTGGGAGATACCGCGACCTGAATACTGCATACCCATCCATTATTATGGACGCACTGAGATTGATGGCTGGGTGGGCACTCAGGTACATTGTGTATAGTTAGAGTATTTTGGTGTCATGTGACTGTCATGTGATCTCCTCTGATGCTCTAGGTTGTAATGGCCATGGCATACGATTATCCAGTTCCAGGCTTTAAGAATGGGACGGTCAATACAATGAGGCTATGGTCGGCTAAATCACCAAATAGTTTTGATCTCTCGTACTGTATGTTGATATAAGAATAATAATATATGCATGTTATGTTATTCTATAGTCAATCATGGTGACTACATTAAAGCTGTTCTTGATAGAAATTTGGCTGAAAACATTTCTCGTGTTTTATACCCGAATGATAACGTAAGTGGAGATTTTATTATAGAGTCATCTCTAATATTTATCATCTTTCATGACCATACTTTATCATGCTCTTCTCTTCCTTTCAGATGATGGAAGGCAAAGAACTGCGTCTTAAGCAAGAATACTTCCTTTGCTCTGCCAGTCTTCAAGACATTGTTAGACGTTATAAAGTTTTCAAAGAGAGGAGTGGAGGGAAGAAAAGGGACTCTTTTAAAGAGTTTCCTGATAAAGTAAGGGAGCAGTTAATAGACTTATGCTGTAGAGTACATGTTATTGTCACTTTTGTGGGGGGGATACGTGTACAATGTACATGTAGAATTTTGTAAAATTATTTATAATTCTGTTTAATATTATGTTTATTAACACCACTCATACATGTCAGCTATACTTTGATCATGTTCGTTTTTGTAAATTCTCACTATGTACATGAACGTGTGTATAGTTTATGGTTTCATCTCACATTCTCGTTTCTCACCATAATTCCTTTGTATTCTTCTTTCTTCCCACAGGTTGCCATACAGCTAAATGATACTCACCCTGCTCTTAGCATCCCTGAGTTAATGAGGATCTTTCTAGACAATGAGAAGCTGGATTGGGAAGATGCCTGGGATATTTGTGTCCGTACCTTTGCCTACACTAATCATACTCTCCTACCAGAGGCACTGGAGCGCTGGCCCGTCGCTATGCTTGAGCGAATTCTTCCGCGACATTTGCAAATTATTTATGAAATTAACTCAAGACATTTGAAGGTGATGGATTTTTAAATTTACTTGAAAATTAGGCCAAAGTCTCTGTACTATAGTACAGGGTGTTTGAGTAAATTCTGCAAAAAATGACCAGGAGAGAATTCTCCATTTTTATAATATTTTCTGATACATATACATGTTCTCATGTTGTGCAGCAAGTTTGAGTGGATTTCAATCGAATTCGGATTTTTTATGAATTTTTAAAGTTACTCAAAAACTATTTGTCTGGTTTGTCAGTTGTCAGCTCATGAAGCATGCCTTTTAGCTCACTGTGCTTGCTTTATGGGAAACCCTAATGTTAAACCTTTTAATACAGTAATAAGTATGTGTAGTGTACAGTACTACATTTGTGTTTCACTCTAAAGGTATTCATTGATTGATTGTGTAGGCTGTAGGCCTCCGCTGGCCGAGTGATGTGGACAGGTTGAGAGGTTTGTCCATTGTTGAGGAGGAACCAGAGAAGAGGATCAACATGGCCCACCTTGCTATCATTGGATCACACAGCGTCAATGGAGTAGCTGCCATACACTCAGAACTACTGAAGACATCAATGTAAGAGAAAAGAGATGGAAAGGAAGGAGACACTATGCATGTACATGTACAAGAAAGATAGCAAAGAAGACTATAGTGATACTATTATTTTTTTCTCTCTTTAGTTTTAAGTTATTTTATGAGATGACTCCTGATAAGTTTCAGAATAAGACCAATGGTATTACCCCAAGACGGTGGCTGAGGCACTGCAATCCAGCACTGGCTGATGTTATTTCTGAAGTAAATAGTAATAATAATGATGATGATGATGATAACTGAGGTGGATGGCCCTGTTTAGTCTGGCCCATACTACCATTAACTATCTACTTTCTATATTAATAATAATAATAATAATAATAAATATGCATGTACAATTGTACATGTATTGTACTTTTGTTGATGTCTTATGTCTGTTGTAGCGAATTGGAGAGGATTGGGTTGTAAAACTTGATGAATTAAAGAAGCTCCTCAAACTTTCTGAAGACGAGAAATTCATTGCTGCTGTATACAAAGTCAAACAGGTAAGAAAAGTATTATTATAATCTGTTGAATTTTTTTTAATGTATTCTTTATAGGAAAATAAAGACAAGTTTGCTGAGCATTTGGAAGAGAAATATGGCGTTAAAATCAACCCCAAGAGCATGTTTGACTGTCAAGTTAAGCGCATTCACGAGTACAAGAGACAACTCCTGAACTGCCTTCATATCATCACCCTTTACAACAGTGAGGACATAATGGAGACTGATTGATGTCATTTTCTCATTTCTTTATTCTCCCTCTCAGGAATGAAGAGTAATCCTGGCAAGTCTTATGTTCCACGCACAGTACTGATAGGAGGAAAGGTCTGTACTCTTTCTACATGTATCTCTTTCTTTCTCTTTCTATAATTGTGTGTCTATTTGTGTTTCAGCAATCACCATAGTGTGTGCTTGTTTTTGATAGGCTGCTCCTGGATATCATGCTGCCAAATTGATAATTCAATTAATAAACTGTGTCGCAAAAGGTGAGGGGATAACTGCTATAAGTCATTCTCAGTCTTCTGTATTATTTTGTTCCTCCTCCCTCCCTCTCTCTCTCTCTCTCTTGTAGTTGTTAATAATGATCCTGACATCAACGACAATCTAAAGGTCATCTTTCTCGAGAACTATCGTGTCTCTTATGCCGAGAAAGGTCAGTAGTAAACTTCAGCTGCTTGTGCTAATTGAACTCTGTCTCTTTCCCTCCATTTTTATTACTTGCAGTCATACCAGCCTCCGATCTATCAGAGCAGATCTCAACTGCTGGTACTGAAGCATCAGGAACTGGAAATATGAAGTTTATGGTGAGCATGTTGCCACCATAATGAGCATGTGTTGTAATCATTATAATGATATTTGTAGGCTAATGGTGCCCTTACCATTGGCACATTAGATGGAGCTAATGTGGAGATGAGGGAGGAAATGGGCCCGGAGAACATATTCATTTTTGGCATGAACGTGAAGGAAGTTCAGGAACTAAAGTCATCTGGGTACTGGAACTGTTTTATAAAGTGTTTATTATTGTTCTCTTCTCTTATAAAGCACATACAATCCAAGGCAATATTACGAAGCTAACGAGGAATTGAAATTGGCCATTGACCAGATTAGGAATGGTTATTATTCTCCAAATCAGCCGTCTTTGTTTCATAGCATCGTTGATCATCTCCTCTCCCATGATACGTATGTACATGTAATCATGTGACTCTCACATGATTATATGTATATGTTGTATGTAGGTATTGCCTCATGAAAGATTATGAATCGTACATTGAGTGTCAGGAAAAAGTGTCCCAAGCATTTTTGGTAAGACTACTCTTAATTTATCATAGTATGAATTATTTTTATTTAGAATCGCCGCCAATGGTTGTCAATGTGCATTAAAAACATTGCCGCCGTTGGTAAGTTTTCAAGTGACAGGACGATAATGGAATATTGTGATGACATATGGAAGTCAACCCGTGTACCTGTTCCAAAGGACACCTAATCTTAGCCTCAACTTTCTCCTCCTAGTTCTTGTTTTAGTGTAGTAGTATCATTTAGAGGATAATTTAGGTAGCCACTGACAATTCATTAGCCAGTTGTACATGTATAGTTGTTTCTTGTTTGTCTATTTTTGTTTTTTATTCTCATCTTGCCAAACACTAGTTTGCAGTTATTGGGGCGAGAAGAGTACGTAACCATAGATTTTATAACTGTGTAACGTGGATTGGAAACTGATGATGTCACACAGACAGACTTTGTATGTAATGGTGGAAAAATAATGGAAGGACTACACAAGTTATAAATTAGTGTTTTAGCTATAGATCTATGATGTAGATCTAACCATAGATATGATGTAACTCTGTCTGTACATCACCCCTATTTATGCGTTTATAAAACAACAAAATTACTTTTTTTAACTAGATGAATGTAAAACATTAAGGGGCGAGCAAGCAAAGCAATGTACATACAAGTACAATAGATCTTGACAGACTAAAAATACTCATGCATGATGCTGTTCATTGTTTGCATTCACCATAGACATTAATGAACTGTTGCTTGATTTAGTTGATTCTTGTGTTTGTATATCTATGCTGTCACTAACTGATGACTAAATGTTTGAGCCTTTGAGGACCAAAGCATTGTTATGCAAAGGTGGTCGCCCGCCAAAGGTAGCCGGCTCGAGGTACGGGCTCACCGGGTCTTCATAGATGTCTATGGCCGCTCGGGAGGCTGAGAGATTATTATCTCTCAGCCTCCCTAGCCCTACTACTACTAGCACTTCTAATAATGCGCATGAACTGGTTTGAAACCGGTATCTATGGCAACCACCTTCATATGTGGTTGAATGCGCATTGATAACCAATGGCGCAGCTGGATCAGAAAGGCCTTATAGTGTACTCGATAGTGCATAAAAAGGAAGTTCACGCGGGCAGAAGTGACAAAGTGAGAAACGAGCGTTCGCTTATCGCTTTACACACCTAGAAGAGCTAGCTGCCATTGCTGATTATGTCGACGAAGCATCGGAGTAGTCAGGAGTATCGGAGGACGCCCTCCGAAGAAAATCCCACGCCAGGACAATAGTACTTTAACGTTGTTAAAAATAATCAATAATTATTATTCATTCTTTTTTTTTGTTATTTCTCAGCTTTGAAAAAGACTGGGTGGACGCGCATTACGAGATTTTGTTTCCGTGTGCACATGTGACTCACTTACCGTGGAAGACGTGCGACTTGCTTGAAGAGCTAGAGACAGCTGTGCCTGGTTTAAAGTCACATGAAGTCAAGATTGAATCATTAATACATATAACGCATAATAAGGAGTATCGGGATATGCAGGTTGATGATGGTTATAAATTTCAATCCTTCAAGAAGGTTGGAAAATATGGGTATGGTCCTGATCAATATGGGAAGAAGCCTTGTGGTTTCAGTTTCATTGCCACTGCGCCGCAAAGTCAACCTGATTGTACAAGTCTTTATCGCTATATCAAATCAGGGAAGGATCTGTTGCCAGGACAATACATCTGGTGGAGTGTTTATATTGCTGAGCCTCCGGCTATGCCAGACTATGTACTGCCCAGTCCTCCATTCACTAAACCAGATGCCTCTTCTTATGGCCGTAACATGATTTCTGCAAATATCAAAGATTTGCTCATAGCCTATCAAACCAGTTTCAAACGTGATGACAAAGGTCAATATCCCATGATTGAGCTACGAGTTGGAGGAACACTTCGTTATAAATATGAAATTTGTTACATAATCATTCTATGCAAAAAAGAAGAATTGAGCGATTATCCAATATGGGAGCCAGGAAGGGATAAAATTAAGTTTGACACTGACAAGGATAATGCTGTCAATGAGATAGATCCAATTAGTATCACAATTAAGGGCGGCATTAAATGGGATAAAAACACCTATCAGTCTTACTCATGGGAGCATTTTGTATTTGCTCTGCATTTTAATGGTGATCATCATCAGCAAATGACTTGTAGTGATGAAACTTTCAGTCATAAAATTATAAATCATGATGCACGTTTTTGCTTAAAGAAAACTATAGTTTCTCGTGACGGCAGTTCCAAGGTGGTGTGCCCTGATAGCTAACTTGGAAAGTTG
>NW_003546306.1:320495-344718 GCF_000090795.2 Amphimedon queenslandica | reverse complement strand
ACTTGAAGTTATGTGTGTGTACCTTAATAGGTCTGTAAAAACTTGGCTGAGAGTACTAATACTAGTACAAAGTTAACAGCTCTACATTTTTTTGTTTTTATTTACTGATTGTTTTATGTTGTTTCTTTTAATGATCAATTTTTTATGATTCTCATTTTTAAAAGTAATATGATTATACAGATAAAACAGTATTAATGTTATAATTTTAATGATTAATCTGGCAAAACTAGTGATAGTAAAGATTTAATTGAAACAAGATATTGTTGCAAGTCAGAATAGTAAAATAGTGAATCACCACCGTCTTCAAAAGTCAGACCTCTCCACAATGACTTTGTCCCTTATATCAAAGGTTTGTTGCTTAACTCACAGGTGTATTCCGTTCTAAAAAGGAATAAAGTGTGCATTTGATCACAAAACTTATGGTTCTGGAAACTTCTTTGCTGAGGAACAAGTATTCTCTGCTGCTTTTGCATTTAGATCTACAATCAAAGTCAATAAGATAGCTACCATGTCAGTATAAAGCATTGTTGCTCAATTTGTGGCTTTAGCTTGTACTTTAGAGAACCAGGGGCCGAGATCTATGCCGAGATAGAGGCTTTCCCTTATGCGCGTACAGCTGAAGGAGGAGGAGCTTACAGAGAATCAAACAGGACAGACGGCCATCTTTATTTCAGTGACATGGCACACCCACCCCTTTTACTGCCAAAAGCCATGAATATACTCACAGAAGTCATGTGACTTCCGCATTAGCATGTAGGATGACGTCAGATTAAACTATATTCATAAAAAGATTAATGACATTCATGGTTAATGTAAATATATTCATTAGTGCAATAACAATATTCATTGCTAAACATTAATGCTTTGACTTTCTTGAAATAGTACTTTAAAAATTACTACAAAATGAACAGAATTATTAATGATAACAAAACTCCATCAGGTAATAGAAAAAAGTAGTGTTATGACATGCAATCAATAAAATGATATATTGCTAGTTGTTTATATGTTAAAATCCATGTCCGAAAAATGCCACTGTACACAAGGCAAATGAGAATATCAGCTTCAACTGCAACTGAATCTACAATGAAAAAAGGGAAATAAATTTGCTTAGTAATTGCAACAAGTAAGTTCATAAAGTATGAAAAGTTATGCAGGAATTTTTTTTTTTTATATTTAAAGTTCAATGATCTATAACTTATATACAGTGTATGGTAAAAATTTAAAAATAGCACAAGGTGTACAACTTTTTATTTCATATAAAATGGCATCAATTAAAAAAATATTAAAATTTCATCCAAAAGTACCTTAATTGTCTTGTCAACATTATCACCAACAATTTTGAATGAGAGTGGTAATCTTGGTTTTAAATGAGTTTGTATATCCTGATAAAAGCATTGACAGCTGCATTATCAGCAGATGTTTCTTCCATCTCTGCTTCTTTCTCAGAATATCTCGTGTTCATCATCGACTGTATATCCTCTGGAAATGAAGGAAGCTCTGAACTTTCATCAGATGCCGAACCTTTAGTTAGTGGAGATAAACCGTCAGACATTTCATCGTTGACACTTCCCAGATTTTCACTTGATAGTAAATTGATTACTAATTCACTAGTGGGAGATGTATCTATATTGTCCTAAATATAAGTGATTATATGTATTGTAAGTGCATGGGTATATACCTTCCAAACTGAGCTGCTAATTTCTTTACTCCATATTCCAACTGGTTCATTTAAATTTTTTCGTAACAAATCAACATATCTAATTGTACTCTTGTGTGATAAACATATCCCAATCTTCTGAAATCTTCTATAGAGCTATAGTGTATAATTACAAAAAAATGTCAAATACACTACCTAACACGATTTAACCTGCTTTGGGCAGTGACTTCTATACATTAAAATAGACAAAAGACGCTGTATGAAGTTGACCTTATGGTGGTACTTTTTCAACAATGACATGCATCAATAATGGAGGAAAGGGTAGGGAATGACCTTCTGGTGTCTTCAGCCAAAATAGACCACTGAAATGAATGAAGGTCAGCTGCTGACTTCTTTCCATGAAAAGATTTTCCTTCCTTGGAACAGGCATATACCAATTCCTTCTTAGCAACTAATCCATTTTTTTCTATTACTCTTCTCATGAAACTATCCTTCATAACTTGGTTCACTATAGACTTTATTTTCTTTCTTCCACAGATCTTCCAATGCTACTAAAGACCTTGAAATTCTAAATGCTCTATGACACTTCCTTTTTTCTCTACAAACTAAATTATAAAAAGAAATCAATTTAATTTTCAGCTGCATGCAACACTTACAAAACTAGTAGGAGTTTTCATAGCAACAGTACGACAGGGAATATCCTTTACTGGTGTAGCCAATGCCTCTCTTCCCAATCTTATAGGACTATTAGTGGGTGTATTGGCTGCATGTTGTTCTTGTATCTTCATTGACATTTTTTCAGATAGCTCAGTTTCAAGTACAGTCATTTCTTTTATTTTCTTGAATCTTCTTCAAGTGCTCTGACAGCTTCCTTTACAAACTATGACAGGTAATGCAAGGCATCTGGATACTTGTTCCTCGGAATAACTTTTCGAAAGTAATAGTCTGTTCAGTGACAATAAGGGCTCTGATTCAGAGCTCTTTAAGTACGCCCTCTTTTGTGCAACAGTTTCACTGTCACAAAGTAAGCAGGGATACTTCATTTTCAACACAGACTGTGCCATAAAAAGTCTCGCTCACAAAGCAGAGAGAAGAAATAGAAGAGGCGCCAACTGAAAACACGCACACGTTGATTCACGTGGTAGACTGTCATGTGCTTGCGCATAGTTCCTGTCACTTGTTAAACTATTATAATTGCATTCCAGTCTGCTACCACTTTGCCTGGTTTGTCTCCAGACACTTCCCCTAAAGGAAGGGGCTGGCCCGGCAGACTAGTTGACTGATAATAGTTATTATTGATAACTAACACAATCTTTATTAATATTAATTAACCAGTGATAGATAAAACACCACATTTTAATTAACTGGCTCCATCATCAATTGAGACCCACATCCACCTCAGGGTCTGATCACAGGAATTGGATATGACAATATCGAAGAGTTTTCTTGCTGCCCATCAGTTGTCATCACTGGAAACCTCGGCCGTGGAAAGACTACAGCATTATCGTGTGTTATGTCACTAATTGGGTGTCAACATGTTGGTGAGTCAATGAGAGCAATTGTCTCAGTGCTAGTTTCATGTAGTTTTTCTTTACATGCACTTTGGCTTTCCAATTTAAAAATTGTTGTCAACTTACGATGCCTGATGCCCATCACAATCTGAGGATTTAAACCAGATACCTGTTGATGTATTTGATCAATCTTGTAGAGGAAGTTTGACGAAGGATATTGAGGTTTCTGAAACTATTCCCCTGGTTTTTATTAATGAAAGCAATTTAAAAAGTAATATGTGGCGTGGTCTGAGAAAATCAACTTTAACACAAAAAATTTGGATAAATATATTATGACGAAAAATTGCTCTTACGATTCTCTATCGATTGGTGATTGTTGCACATCAATGCGGCTCACCCATCTCGAGTTACAAGCCTTCGTATTTCGTTGTTCCAATCAAGAAGTATAGAAAATGCTGTAAAATCAATTTTTAATGTTTCCGTTTACTTTCCATGTTACAAATGATATCACATGACTGATCACATGACCATACAAGTTGAAAAAAAAGTTGTTTGAAGGTGTTGCTACTTAAAACTCTCCTTCTATCATTGTTTAGGATAAAGACAAAGGTAAGCTTTACAGTCAGTGTCATTATTAGAGTGGCAGGAGGGTTCTTATCTTGTAGGCGTTCGATAAAATGTGTGTAGTGTATTGAGCGCTCAAGATTCTTGTTGCAGTTTGACTCGTTCTCTCTTTCTTCTAGCCATCAAGCCAACTAAGGAAAAAGCCAGTGACCTATTCCAGCTATTGTGTGCATTCCCTGTTAGCACTCAAAGAACAAAGGTAGACTATTAAACGCTTACAAAGCAGATTGTATGTTTTCCTCTTATTTCTACTTGTTAGGATAGGTGCCACCAACCTAGAAAAACACAGACAAAACATTTAAAACAGGTTCTTAAATTCACAATCAAAAAATTATATTTATCATGATAACAATTGTCAAGATATTTGCGGGTGAAGAATGTTTTGAATGATGCCTCAACATCATGAAAGATTCGACAATGTGTCAGGTATTTTGTCTTCATTCCTTGTCACACAGTGCATCACTTTTTGTGGTAAGATTTTGTGTCTAAACTACCTTAGTAGTGTAATAATGTAGTGTCCTTTTCTGTTTTACAGTTGTTTTGCTCGATGTGTTAGGAGTTTCTAATTGTATACGAAAGATCATAGTGTGTATTGTGTACTTATTGTTAGTATAACTTACCTTAATAGTGTAGCATAGTGGCCTTTCTTGTTACACAGTTGCATTGCTTGATTCGTCTGCAATATCTTATTGTAGATAAAAGATGGTAATGTGTATTATGTATATGTTATTACACCCCTGCGAGTGCAATGTCCGATTCACAAGCACTAAGCCTGAGGGCCATAGGCCTGAGGGTGAAGTGCTTGTAAATCGGATATTGCACGAGCATGGGTGTAATAACAAATTTATTTCCAATTGAAGCTATACGGTGCACGCACTGCGCATGCGCAAAGTAATTTTATACATGGCAAGTACCTGACAAGTAGAGGAGAGCTTAGAGATGGCTGACAGAAGAAATTGCAATCTGCCCAAAAAGAGGAAAGTGTCGCTTTCATTAAAGAGAAGGAAGGTGGAGAGGACAGCGAGCGTTTAAAAAGAAAGATGGAAGGTGGTGAGGAGGTGAGGACAGCGAGAGTTTAAGAAGAAAGAACTAGAAGGTGGTGAGGACAGCGAGCATTTTGTTGCTGTATCGAAAGAGGCTTTAGAAGACCTATCCATCTATAAAATACAGAAAAACTCTGCTCTCAATAGTCATTTGTTTAAAAATTTAATTTTGTGTCAAATTGTCAATAGTATTATTATTATTCACGAAGTCAAAGGTCAATGTGTGAAAACCACAGTGCACTGTATCAAACATCAAAGGGATTTACATGCACTCAGTACACTATATCTGATTTATTGCACTGGCGGTCCCTTTGAAGTTTAGCTTGAGTGGGAAATAAGTACTCATTATTAATATAATTAAATTAACCTTATTAGTGAAGCATACTGTCCTTTACTGTTATACAGATGTATTACTTGACGTGTTAGGAGTATCTAGTTCTATACAAAAGATCGTAATGTGTATTGTATACTTATTAATAGTATCAGTTACTTTAATAGTATAGCATAGTGTCCTTTCCTATTATATAGTTGTATTGCTTTGTATTGCTTTTTGAGTCAGTAATTTCTAATTGCAAATAAAACATGGTAACGTGTATTGTGTACTTATTATTAGTATAGTTCACCTAAATAGTGTAGCATAATGGCCTTTCATGCTATACACTGCTTTTGTCACTGCATGCTTCATCAAATACCTTTGTGAGGGAAGAATAATAATAATTAAAATGTTTTGTTAAATTCTCTACTGTCCTTGATGATTTTGAAATCAAATTCTTCATTGTTATTGAAAACTGAGTGAAGGGCATGGAGATGTTGAAATTCGTTTTGATTTGTGTAGAGATCAACTGATTGAGTGAAGCAGGTTACATGTAGTGATGGATATACGTGTAGAGAGATTGAGACCTGTATTGAGTGAAAGTTCCTACAGGTAGTGATGGATCTACGTGTAGAGAGATCGACACCTGTATTGAGTGAAAGTTTCTACATGTAGTGATGGATGTACATGTAGAGAGATCAAGACCTGTATTGATTGAAAGTTCCTACTTGTGGTGATGGATGTACGTGTAGAGAGATTGAGACCTGTATTAAGTGAAACTTCTTACTTGTAGTGATGGATGTACGTGTAGAGAGATTGAGACCTGTATTGAGAGAAAGTTCCTACATGTAGTGATGGATGTACGTGTAGAGAGATCGAGACCTGTATTGAGTGAAAGTTCCTACTTGTGGTGATGGATGTACGTGTAGAGAGATCGAGACCTGTATTGAGTGAAACTTCTTACTTGTAGTGATGGATGTACGTGTAGAGAGATTGAGACCTGTATTGAGAGAAAGTTCCTACGTGTAGTGATGGATGTACGTGTAGAGAGATCGAGACCTGTATTGAGTGAAAGTTCCTACATGTAGCGATAGACATACGTGTAGAGAAGTTGAGACCTGTAACGATTAAAACCTCCTATGTGTAGTGATGGATGTATGTGTAAAGAGATTAAGACCTGTATTGAGTGATAGTTCCTACGCGTAGTGATGGATGTACGTGTAGAGAGATCAAGACCTGTATTAAGTGAAAGTTCCTACTTGTGGTGATGGATGTACATGTAGAGAGATCGAGATATGTATTGAGGGAAAGGTCCCACTTGTAGTGATGGATGTATGTGTAGAGAGATTGAGACCTGTATTGAGTGAAACTTCTTACGTGTAGTGATGGATGTACGTGTAGAGAGATCGAGACCTGTATTGAGGGAAAGGTCCTACCTGTAGTGATGGATGTACGTGTAGAGAGATCGAAACCTGTATTGAGTGAAACTTCTTACTTGTAGTGATGGATGTACGTGTAGAGAGATTGAGACCTGTATTGAGAGAAAGTTCCTACGTGTAGTGATGGATGTACGTGTAGAGAGATCGAAACCTGTATTGAGTGAAAGTTCCTACATATAGCGATGGATATACGTGTAGAGAAGTTGAGACCTGTAACGATTAAAACCTCCTATGTGTAGTGATGGATCTATGTGTAAATAGATTGAGACCTGTATTGAGTGATAGTTCCTACGCGTAGTGATGGATGTACGTGTAGAGAGATCAAGACCTGTATTGAGTGAAAGTTCCTACTTGTGGTGATGGATGTACGTGTAGAGAGATCGAGACCTGTATTGAGGGAAAGGTCCTACTTGTAGTGATGGATGTACGTGTAGAGAGATCGAGACCTGTATTGAGTGAAACTTCTTACGTGTAGTGATGGATGTACGTGTAGAGAGATTGAGACCTGTATTTAGAGAAAGTTCCTACGTGTAGTGATGGATGTACGTGTAGAGAGATCGAGACCTGTATTGAGTGAAAGTTCCTACATGTAGCGATGGACATACGTGTAGAGAAGTTGAGACCTGTAACGATTAAAACCTCCTATGTGTAGTGATGGATGTATGTGTAAAGAGATTGAGACCTGTATTGAGTGATAGTTCCTACGCGTAGTGATGGATGTACGTGTAGAGAGATCAAGACATGTATTGAGTAAAAGTTCCTACTTGTGGTGATGGATGTATGTGTAGAGAGATCGAGACCTGTATTGAGGGAAAGGTCCTACTTGTAGTGATGGATGTACGTGTAGAGAGACCGAGACCTGTATTGAGTGAAACTTCTTACGTGTAGTGATGGATGTACATGTAGAGAGATCGAGACCTGTATTGAGGGAAAGGTCCTACCTGTAGTGATGGATGTACGTGTAGAGAGATCGAGACCTGTATTGAGTGAAACTTCTTACTTGTAGTGATGGATGTACGTGTAGGGAGATTGAGACCTGTATTGAGAGAAAGTTCCTACGTGTACTGATGGTTGTACGTGTAGAGAGATCAAGACCTGTATTGAGGGAAAGGTCCTACTTGTAGTGATGGATGTATGTGTTGAGAGATCGAGACTTGTATTGAGTGAAACTTCTTACGTGTAGTGATGTATGTACGTGTAGAGAGATCGAGACCTGTATTGAGTGAAAGTTCCTACGTGTAGTGATGGATGTACGTGTAGAGATTGAGACCTATAATGATTGAAACCTCCTATGTGTAGTGATGGATGTATGTGTAAAGAGATTGAGACCTGTATTGTGTGATAGTTCCTACTTGTAGTGATGGATGACCATGTAGAGAGATCGAGACTTGTATTGAGTGAAAGTGCCTACTTGTATTGATGGATGCACATGTAGAGATCGAGACCTGTATTGAGTAAAAATTCCTACGTGTAGTGATTGATGTACATGTAAATGCTAGAGAGGGTGACATAGGAAGGACAAAAGAAGACAGAGAAAGAAGAGAAATATGGAAAGGAAGAGGGACAGAGAAAAAGAGTTGTCCAAACAATATGGAACAGAGTGAGAATTCAGAACAGGGTGTGTACTTAGAAGTGACACATACAGCAAGAGACGAACTTAAGTCAGAAAGTGTGTGGAAAGAGATGACACTTGTGAAACATGTTGCATAAAATAGAACGACACTTCAAGAGAGTAGGAAATCTTGAGAGTGCATTAGAGTAACTTCACTTGCAAAACGAGAGAGAGAATACACCAGGTACATGTGAAGGGTTAACAAAAATTTATATTAAGTGCAGTTAATAACATAGCTTACCTTATGAGATCGAGAAAGTTCTGAGACAAAGAGAGCACTGCACACACAAGTCAATCAGAAAGACCGGCAGTTGTGATTCACAAGGACACATTTACTGCTGCTTCCTCCTCCTTTTCGGTGCTGGTGGAACACCCATACAAGTCCCTGCCAAAGAAGGTGATTCAGGTGTATGGTGGGCTGATGATGAAGGCTTTGCAACAGAAGGCAAAGGGCATGTCTTGTCCTTGCTGCAGTCCGGACAAAAATTCTTAATTTTTTCACATAAGTATCACTGCCTGTCTGCTGATAACCCCTTTGGTAGTACAACCACTGGCAGTGTATCAGAAGGAGGTAGGGTAACATCATCTCTCAATAAACTTACTTTTCTAGTGCTATACTATCGTATCGATTCTTCAGCTAAGAAGTGTCCCTGCAGTAGTAAATCCTTCTTCAGCGTGAAATGGTGGATCTTTTTTATCCAGTATATGCGCTTAAAAACATTGCAGAAAGCCAGTCCAATCAAAGCATTGCACAATAACCTCTGCTGTGCAAGATCTAACCTATTGGGAAACATTAACTACTTCAGAATCATCAACAACTTTAGCAATATCCTCCAAGGAAGCAACTGCAATCTTCCTAAAAGGAGCCCAACGCATCAGTCTTGTGAGAACTTAGTATGCCCAACTGGAAGGAGATCTTGATAGATTTATTCCAGTGTGTCAGTACTCTCCATGCCAAATATTGAATAAGAGCATTATTCTTATTTTGACCTGTGCAGTTGTCAACATTGAGATGGATCATACTAGCATTGAAGCCATGGTTTTAAATGTAGTGATGGACTTAGCTGACAACAGAATTTGCCCCCTTCCTCGAGTCCAGTGCCTCATCCACCAAGTATGTAACCTGCCAAGGGAATGCTTCACAGCAAACCCCAAACAAGCCACATTTGCTTGGTGTTAAGAGGTAGATGGGACCAGGCTGCAATGGATCACTGGGGTAATGCACCTGCATTTATTAATTTTAGGATAAAGGATACTAACTGACTTACTTGTTGTGCATAGTCAAAGCTATAGTGAACTTCGACCTCCAGTTGTGTCACTGGCCTTTCAATGGTTAGGTGCAGCTTCTTGATGGGATCTTTAGTCCTCTTCAACACTTCTCTCTCTGCAGCCTTACAAGTTCAATGTGCTCCTTTGCAGCTATTATTGCCTATGAAAACATCAAAAATTTTAGATATTACTAACACATGAAGCAATACATCTGTATAGCATTAAAGGACACTATGCTACACCATTAAGGTAAGTTATGCTAATAATAATCACACAATACACATTACCATCTCTTGTACAAAATTAGATACTCCTAACACATCAATACATCTGTATAACAGCCAAAGACAATGCTACATTATTAAGGTGAATTATTCTAATAATAATTACGCAATACACATTACCATCTTTATATACAATTTGATTCTCCTAACACATCAAGCAATACAACTGTACATCGGTGAAGGACACTACGCTATGCTACTAAGGTGAATTATACTGATAATAAGCACACAATACACATTGCGATCTTTTGTATGCCATTAGATACTCATAACACATCAAGTAACACAACTGTATAACAGATAAGGACACTATTCTACGTTATTAAGGTGAATTATACTAATAATAACTACACAATACACATTAACATCTTTTTAAACAATTAGATGTTCCAAACACATCCAGCATTACAACTGTATAGCAGTAAACGACATTATGATGTGCTACTAAGGTGAATTATACTAATAAGTACACAATACAGATTACCATCTTTTAACAAATCCAATATCACTGCATGAAGTATATTACCCAAAAGCATTGTAATTATCCACACAGGCTACTACATGATAACTATGAAGCCATGTCTTTGATGTAGTGGTGTAGGATTTGTTATCACATCACTTTGCAAGTACCCTCTAGTGTCTTTACTTTTTTATAATTTAATCCTACTACTTTTTCAGTTTTAATGTTTTTCATAATACTTGTTTCCATTCTTTTTTCTTAAATTAATAAATTACTTTCTGTTATGATTATGTGGTTATGTAAATCATATTCATGCTAATCACGTGCGCATAAATTAAAATGGCGTCAAACCACAAACCCATGCGGTGCTGCAGCTGGAAATTGTCTTCCATTGTACTCTGTCTTTGCTTCTTTTTGAAGCCACTTGTCCAGTCCTTGACCCAAGCCCAGAGGAGTGATGTGAAAGCCAACTTGAGCCTTTCTCTGGCTTAAAACATTTCCGTGTTGATAGAAGAAAAATGAAAGAAGAAAAAGTCTGAAGAATTTTGCAGAAATTTGAATTTGGGCCTATTCTCCAAAAAAGCTCCTGCTACAGTACAGTCCACTTTAAAGGTACCAGGAGAATCTCTCAGTGAAGGAGAGCTCATTTGAGCCATTTATAAGGCTACTGTACCAGGAGCATCTCTCAGTGAAGGAGAGCTCATTTGAGCCATTTATAAGGCCATTCAACGTATGATAAGAGAGTAAGTGTTTGAAAATCATAAAATCGGCCGCCATCTTAAAAAATCAACCCCAATCCTACATATAGGCTACTGCCTATATAAAAAGTACACAATACACATTACATTTGTTTGTATACAATTCAATACTCCTAACACATGAAGAAAAAGTACTGTACGTTTACGTAGTATCATTATTCTTCATCTTAAATGTAATATGAAAATAACAATTTAAAAAAAGACAAAGTTTTTGACTAAGTGACAGTAGTTTAAAGGCAAGAATAATTACATTGTTAATAATGTTAAATGTACCTCAGACTGACACTCAATCTCACACCCAGCATTCCGTAAAATTGTAGTGCTGTTCTTCTTGCACGTCTAGCATAAGTCCGTCATTGGCTTGATGCTGTAAATGTGGGGAACATGCTTTCTCTATATTCTTTTAAAGGAACTTTCACTGAGAGCATGTTCCCTACCAGCATCAGCATACCACTGGTAAACCATGCGTTGGGACACACTAGACGGCAATAGCTTAACTTCCTCACTCCAGGTATCCTCCCAGGCAATAAAGTGGCGTAGTCTTCAGCATAGTTCTCCAAAAATGCTACCACATCTTTAATGCCTGCATGACATGGAATGCGACCAGTGTTCCCATGAACCCTACATTAACAATTCTAATTACTCTACTTAGGATTATGGGTTTCATTCCACTTTTAAGGAAATGCCTCAAGTTTAAGTAAGTACCATTTCTGATACTGTAGATGAACAAGAGCTTCTTACATATCTATTTTGAAAGGATAAAAAATCATTAATTGTTAAAAATATTGCATGTTCTTTCCGTCTTTTCCCTGTATTCATACTCAGTCCTATTCCTCTCAACTGTTTCACAAGATGTTGAAGACATCATGTGTCCAAGAACAGTCGTCTCCAGTTGGTCCTTTGTCAGTTCTTGCAAGTCCCAGCGCACTGTCATCAGATCATCCTTCTCAACCTGTGTGTGGCACTTCTTTGCACAACACCCACTAGAGTATAATGCCTCAATTTCCTCCCTCTCTCTCAAATCCACGGCTCCCTCATCCAGCTCTAGATCCTCTAGCTCCACAAATATGGTGTTGCTAGTTGCAGGAGTGATGAGTGGTTCTTCATCATCATACTCCACTTCCTGCTGCTCCAGGTGCTGTAAAAGCTGCTGGGTATTGACTGATATAACACATATATTAAATTAAAAAATTCGCCACAAAAATTATCCTATCACATTTTCGGCCTTATTTCCTTTTCATTAAATTGGACTTAAGGTCGATTTTCTCAGACCACGTCATATATGAAGCTCGATTGATTAATCTATCCCTTTTTAAACATTTTCAATAGTACTATTATATGTTTGTTTGCACTTTGACATAAGAGGCACAATACCATCATAGGGAACAAAAGTGTTTACAACATAAGTATAATGCCCTAACTTAAATTTCTATACTAGTAGAGATGACATGTGCATCAGCCAGAATAATTGCATGACCATGGATAATTAAATTTAGGGTTAATAACTTCATATGATCTAAGTCAAAGTGTGAAATTTAATCTCTATCACTTACAGTATTAAGGGAGTTGAGTAGAACAATCATAATAAAATTTGAAAAGCCTGATACAATTAAGTGGAGAACAGAAGGCGTCTCCTTTCCAAGAACTTTGACAACACGAAAAATTTTGCCAGTGCAGTTATTGGCAAAAATTATGAATCTTGCATAATCTATCTACAATATTCCTCATCTAAAGACAGTTATCTCTACATTATTATCAATGCAGATAGTTGAAAAATTTAACAAATTTTTGCTACGACTTTTGGACACTTATTTGATTTTGTCACTTGAGGTTTCTTTCTTAAATGTAACTGAGTTATCAATACTGGAGAGGTGGTAGGAGCAAGGGATATACTAAGTCAAACTTTTGTAATAGTGTTATTGAACAAATGGAAACGGAAATACTTGATGAATTATTTCGAGAAGAAAGCAAGACAAGGGTACCATTTTAGCTTTGTAACTACAATCGAAAAGAGAACATTTTAAGGGTGCTTGAGTTACGAAAAGTAGGTAACAAATAGAACGATTGGTTCAAGTTCTGTGTAGTGTGATAAACTTGTAGTACCGCCGATTAATATGATGCCTTATGGTATACTGGCAAAAGATACTAGAATTGATGACTTCAATTTAATGAAGCAAGACCTGAAAGAACACTTCAGATAAGCAAGATTATGCAACATTCCACAACCAAGACAAATTCATGTCTTTGCAGTAAGTATTGCAACTGACATTCATAAGAATACACACATTACTAGGACACCAATGATGAAGACAGATTTGCTAAGGCATTTGATTGAAGTTAGCAACACACTTTATTCCTCAAATAAAGCCATTTGCAATAGGAGACAAGACACATATTAAATACAGCTTTTCACGCAATGGAATGCCACCAAGTACTGTAGTAGTAGTTTTATATAATATTGTAATGTGTTAAGAACACCAGAATAAAGGGAAACTGAAAAAGTTGTGATGCCAATACTTTTCACTGACAATTTTAAGAAAATATACAGCTACGTTTGGAGTCCGTAATTTGTAGGCCAGTTGTTGAATGCAAAAATGTCATCCTTGACCTGCCTCAAGAAGAGGGGATAGGACTCATCAGTCCATTTTTAAATGTGGTCCAACCTTTTTTTAGTGTGATAGTGATGGTGACTTCGAACATGTCACATTATCAATGGAGGAAAGACATAAAGGAAGGAAAGTAGGTGACATGGTTTTTAAAAATGGTATATCATTTTTAGGCTACTTCAACTTCCAAGTGCTCGATGGGAAGGAAAAGTTCAAGGCAAAGGGTGAGTTCTGCTATTCTTGTCAAAACTCAACTGGAATTTTTGTGACACAATAGACTGCTGGTTGGGGCGGGGATTGACAGATACCTATCACCAGGATGTAGGACTGTGACATACCCCACCATGCTGCATCACCTGAAAGCTCTGTTTAAGGTGCCGACAGGATACCTCTCACATAGAAGTCCATCAGTAACAAACCTCAACAATTCACATGATTGATTTGAGAATTGAGGCGCATAGATACATATATGTATGGCTATCGAGTTGATCAGCAACATAGAGGAACTTTGACATTGTGCATTACTTAAGAAAGGTTAAACCGTTAAGGGAGATATGCCTGACGTTGTCCTCTGTACATGTGACATGAACACCAACACATACATGAAAACATGCTCATGATACAGATACTGCTCCAGTAGTGTTTCTTGCGGTTGGATGACATCAGCAGTACTGCCTGCAAAACTACAACTGTACTAAAACTTCTAAAATGTTGGATTTTTGTCGCAATTGACAGCCTATGACATAGCCAATGTTCCCATATCGTGGTTACTAACTTTTGTGGCATGAATTATTCAAAAAAAACAAAGTTTTCTCTAAATGCAAAAAATCTTTCCATACAGACGAGATCAGTTCCATCTTCTACTACACCTATTGAAAGTGATGTCCCAGAGACATTTAAAGACATCTGGCTACCTCTACACATCTTTCAAAAGAGGACAAAGTTTGTGGAATAACCAATAAAGGGCAGGTATCAAAGTCCTTTACATTGGAAGAGCTACTCCATGAACATGTTATGGAGAAATTATGACACTCTATGGCAATTGTCATTAAAATCTTTTTAACAAGCACATTAACCATATTTTAATGATTTATAACTTTCAGAAGCTTGTTAATTAATTTTTCAAATATTTGTAAAATTATTATCAATACAATGCTAAGATTATGTAAGTTTTTTGAAACGAAGTAACAAATACATTCATTGAATACACACTACACCAATAACTGCAGATACGTCACTTTCATGTCTAAAAATTTTTTTGCCATTGCAAGTTTTTTGCTTTGTAATTGCTATTACCATACAGTTTCTTGGTTGTACTCAAACAATATAGCTGGAGTTTTGAAGGATAATTTTTTGCAAATGGCCTATATTTGGAGGTTTGTGTAATTATATTTTCCAAGTTGCCACTCTTCTGTCATCTTGTACCATATTAAATTGATTTTCAAGGTGTTTAAATTTTATGCATCTTGAAAAATTTGCAAAATTTTTTATCTGCAAAATAAACCTGCTATACAGGGCAAGAACAGTTATTACACCCTACTTAGGACCATGCAAAGGGAAAAGACATTGAGTAGCAAACATAAAGACCAGATAAAAAGGAAAGAATTGTGAAACTAATGTCAATAAGGAATTACTGTACAGCTGGAAGTAAATTTTTGCAATTTGGTCAAAATTCAACATTTTGCAGATTTCTTTTACACATTTTGCAGTTTGCTTTTACACCATTCCTTTACTCTTTTAACAAGGGCTACAAAGGTAGTTTCAGAATCGTAATTTATTTCTTGGTTAAATAAGAAGTAACAATGGGTGTGATATAATACACCCTTATTTCAGTCGCCATTTTTAAAATTTTTCGTATGCGCAGAGTGGCCATAGTGATTAGTCTGACTAGTGACTGCCATTCTACTCTTCTATAGCACAGTACCACTAAATATTGCTTTATTCATTCTCTTCTTCTGCTTACTAGTAAAGAGTGCGCAGAGTAAGAGATCACCAGTTCTTTTAAGAGCTACACTAATAAGTAAGTAAAATGAAATAAAAAATGTTAATTCTTCCTGAAATTAGAGAGACTTTTAATTCAGCTGCTTTGTTAATTGAAGAAATTTTGTCACCTGCACTTCATATACAGTGGAACCTCTGATAACATATCTTCTCTTTAACGAAAACCTCCTTATAATGAAAAAATTAAATGTACCAACTAATTTTCCCAGTTTTTCAATGAAAACGGACCTCCCTTTAACGAAAACTTCTCTGTAACGAAGTAACGAAAGCCTTTCCCTGTCCCAAATTAATTTTTCACTTCTTTTCAACGAAATGGGTGTGGCAACATCTGGGCGTGCCTAGGAGGCGGAGCCCATCAATAAGAATAGACCATAGATAAACAGAGTTATTTAAAGTAAGAATAAACAAAAGAATAAACAGAGTTATTTAAAGTAAGTTTTGATTGCGAAGAAACACAAAGATAGCTTCTAGCTTTTGAATGTAAGGTTCTGGTCCGTAAAATTGATATATACAAGGAATTTCTAGACCAAAACCAGCACCTCCGTTTACTTTCTTGCCCGTTACTGTCACAAATCCCTTGTTACACTCCCTTAGAAGGAAATGAGACACAGCATTTGAAATATTAAAAGGGATGTGACCGACAATCTCTCCATGTTTCAGCACACAAACAGCTGAACCATCTTTAATATTGTCTGGCTCTCTTCTTAGTAGTAGCTCTTCTCCAATAAAAGGAGTCCAAACTTCCATGTAAGCATGATATCCACGAATAAATGAACTTAGCTCTGTTACTGCAGTCTTGCGTGTCCTATCATTTGTTTGGGATGCCATGATGTTACAGACTTACAGGTACCGCTGCGCTATGACCACGCCCATGCACGTTGTGTGACTGTGACAATATCTTGCTCCTGTCAATGGCTTCAAGCTCGGCTTCTAGAAAGGGAAAGCATCTCACTCTGAAGGATAAAGTTCAAATTATCAAACAGCATGACGAAGGAAAGAGTGTGCAAGATCTCAAGGTGGAATATGGGTGTGGACAAACACAAATCTATTTGATAATAAAACAGAATGAAGCTATAACTAATACATTTGAAACCAATGCGTCTAGTTCATCTCACAGTTTAGGGCACAGTTGTCGAAAATCTACATTTTCTGATGTCAATGATCGCTTGTATGAATGGTATCTCCTTGCCTGCTCTAAAAATATTGATCCTGATGGCCCAACATTAAAGAGTAAAGCACAAGAAATAGCTGAGAAGTTAGAAATTGAAGGATTTAAAGCATCAAACCGTTGGTTTGACAAATGGAAGCATCATCACTCTATTAACAGAGTATCTGTCTGTGGGGACTCTGGTGATGTTAGTTGCCTGAGAGTAGATTCATGGAAAGAGCGCCTACCTGATATTCTTGCTAACTATAAGATGGAAGACATCTATAACATAGATGAGACAGGTTGTTTTTGGCGTTCTTTACCTGATAAAGGATTTGGAACAAAAGCATTACAGTGCAAAGGAGGCAAGAAATCCAAAACACGAGTGACTGTGGCTCTTATTGCTAATGCTACTGGAGAGAAAGAAGACCCCATAGTGACATGGACATCCAAAAACCCCCGCTGCTTCAGAGGCATTCAAACAAGGCAGTTACCAGTATTTTACTTTGATCAAACAAATGCTTGGATGACGGCAGACATGTATCAAATTGTTGGCTCTTTCAATCGTAAAATGATTCAGCAAAAAAGATCTGTTTTACTTTTAATGGATAACGCAGGCTGTCACCCAGAAGATCTTAGAGATAAGTTTAGCAATGTGAAAGTTGTATTTTTCCCACCCAATACAACTTCAAAGCTCCAACCATTAGATCTTGGGATCATCAAAAATTTCACGGTCCACTATCGGCACTATCTTCTTTCTTATATTCTTGCTTCCATTGAAACATGTGTTTCTTCTTCTGAAGTTGCTAAAACTATCACCATATTAGATGCTATACGTTGGATATCAAAGGCATGGAGAGATGTCAAACCTGAAACTATCAGCAAATGTTTCAGACGTGCTGGAGTGACACCCTCTGCTATTGCTGTAGGAAGTTCAGACATAGATGATCCATTCGTTGATATAGATCTGATTGAAGAAATGAATGGCCTCATCAGATGTCATGGGTACAGGTAGTGAGGCATGCTCATTGGATTTTTACACAAGTGGAGAGAATGGTCTTTCTGTATGTGCAGAGTTTGAAGATGAAATTTGGGACCAAGCATTTATGGAAAATCTGACAGAAAATGTACAGGAATCAGAATCTGAGGATAAAGAATTGGAAACAGATGTATTACCTCCACCTTCTAAGATAACATCATATAGGGAGGCTTTGGAAGTGCTAAAAGAAGTCCAAACATATCTTGAAAGCCGCTCTGCCTTAGATGAAGCATTTCTAACAAGTACCCTCGTGGACAAAGTTGCTATTTTGAGTACATTAAAAACAAAACAAAGTACATTAGATACTTTTTTTACATAAGTTTTACATGATTAAAAAACTTCCCTTTAATGCAAACTTCTGTATAATAAAAAATAATGTGGCCCAAAAGTTTCTTTATTCGGAGGTTCCACTGTATACCGTATACGCGGATATTTTCGAGTGATAAAAAGTTCGAGGGTTAAACTTATGTGGGGATATTTTTTCGTGGTCTCAGACAACAACGAAATTATGTGTACTCGAATTTTTAACCCCAACGAAACTTTAGTCATATGAATTTTTAACTCTATGCTATCACGTGTAGCTACGTTAGCCTATGGCATTGGATGAAGGGTATTCTTTGAATCTTTGCATCAGAGGCTACCATGTTTATCAGGACATCTGGGAAGCTGTGATAGGGGAGACATTACAATGTGTCAGAGAACCGGAGAACACTCACGATCATTACGCAGTGGTGGTAAAAGAAAATGGTGTAGTAGTCGGACATTTGCCCAAGAAAGTCTCCCGTGTTTGCTCGCAGTTTTAAAGGCGAGGTGGTGATATAGAAGGTAGTGTGACTGGCAGTTGGAAATACTCTGTTGACTTACCACAGGGAGGCATGGAGATTCCTTGTATGATTATTTTTAAAGCAGCATCATTGCTAGAGGTAAAAAATTGAAGAAAATTATTACTCGCTAAATTCTAATAATTTCAAACTGCTCTGAAGTATAATTGTTTCTATTTTGTTACTTTAATCATGAATTGTTTGTTGTAAATACGTATTGAATTTAAATTTGAACACAACAAAAATGAATGATAAGACTATAGATAATACATGATTAAGTGATACCGGTAAATGAATTAACTTAATTAGTCTGGCAACTTAATTATCATTGGCTGTCTTCAAACTCATCCTCATTGTCTTCAAACTCGTCCACGTCACTGTCTAATTCACTCTCTTGTAGCTCCAAGTCCTCATCACTATTCGGCATAATGACTCCATCTATAGCCTTCGACATCCCAGACTTCACAAATCTATTAACAATGATATCAGGGTTTTCACTCATATACTCATATAGTTCGACTAACCAAGGAGCACCAACTTCTTTCATCACTTGCACATTCATGTCAATGGCTTGAAAATCTATTTCCTCCAAATCCTGTACTTCTTTTCCATGAAACTGCTTTATGACTTCAGAGGCATACCAAGCTTCAAATTTGTTTTTCAAGAATGCTTTGGCAGACTTGTTGACGGAGATATCCATTGGTTGCATGATATCCGTGGTGTTTGGAGGCAATAAGCAGGTATGAATATTGTGACGCTCAAGTAATGCTGTCACTTTTTAGTCACCTGACCTTTAAAATTATCCATGACCACAAGTGCTGCCTTCTCTCCATCAAGTAAATCATCTTTCACTTTCTCAACATATGGCACAATGATGTTCTCAATGTATGCAACCATAGTGTCTTCTGTTGACCACTGTTTGGAGGAATGATTAATATCCCAGTCACATGGGAGCTGATACTTGGGGTGGGATCGGGCCATTTTTTCTTGATAAATCAGCTGGATAGGAAGAAAGTCGCCCATGATTGTTTAACAAAAGATGGCTGTGATCTGCCTCTTATCGTTAGCACCTATTATTTTAACTCTTTTAACACCACTTTTATCCATTGTCCATGAGGATGATGGCACTCTCTGGATGCCGGTCTGGTCCCAATTGAAAACCAACTCAGAAGGGATTTCCTCCATTGATACTGTAGACTGGAAATCTGTGAGAAACTGCTGTTTTAAGGCTTTTAAATTCACATCTGTGTGCTTGCTTCTGGCAGTGGTAGCTTTTCTCTGGACTAAGTTCATTCTTTGAAATAGAGAGCGTGCCAAATACTTTTTCAGTTGGACATGGCCCCCAAACTCCACCAGCATTCCCCTGTTAGATTTCATAATGACGCCTCTAGCAGCTGCAACTACAATCCTTGCTGAGATGGTTCCACCAGCGTCTTTCAACTTCCTGAGGTACAGCTGAACAATTTCATCTAAATCTCCAAGTAGAAGGGGGCGACCACGTTTTTTTGCATAGAGGGATTCCATTGCAACATCATCATCATCATCATCATCATCGAATTCCATTCTCTTGCGCTTCAATTCTTCTCTATATGCATCTCGGATAGATCGTACGGTAGTTTCACTGACAGACCGTTTCAGTCTTCGTGTGAAGTACCTGGAGGCTGCTGCAACACCAAGCTGACACGAGTATTTTCCAATTTCCAAGCGTAAAGTAGGCGAGTAAGACTGGTAAGGACCTCTCTTCTTACCTTTTTCCACTTCCTTCACTACTTGAGCATTTGCCTCGGCAATAACAGATGATGGGATCGACGAAGATAACGACCCCCTAGGATCGGGCACACCATTTACTGGCTTAAAGTAACGTAAGAGAGCCATTCTCAAACGATAGACTGATTTCTGCTCCGGCTAAAAAACACTACACGTGTATAGTCAGGTGTGGCAAGGGTCAGGCCATGCCAGACTAACACGTGTTGATGTTTCATTTTTCAAGAATTTTAATAATCGTTAATTATAATTCGTGGGTGCAAAACTTTCAAGGGTTAAAAATTCGTGGATTAGTGCTCTCCACGAAAATATTCACCCATCGAAAATATCAGCCTATACGGTAATATCTAGATAGTACTGTCAGTGCCTTATTGGATAAAAAAGATAAATGTTGTTTACAATGCTATTTATCTGTAGTTCTGATTTTAGTACCTACATGGTTCTTCCATACTTAATGTTATTGTACTTGTTAGTGGTTTTAGTCCTAAGTATAATTGTTTCAGTGTTAGTTGTAAGAAAGGGAAGTAGAAAAAGGATAAGTTATTTAACTGGGGCCAAATCTAAAGGAAAAAAGAAGAAACAATATAAAAATAGAAAGCAAATGGAAGATTTCATTGGAAAGAATAGATCAAATGCCAGAGCATACTACATAAGACAATGTAACAGGGTCAAAAGCAGAGCAAGAATTGCATATAAAATCAGTAGAAAATATAAGCTTGCTTATTCAATGCAGTTTCATGCATTGAACCCAGGTTATATATTGCAAAAATGTAAAAATTAGTGTAACAAAAACAAAAATATCAAAATTACAAAATCTTTACCATATTCACAAATAATGTATTCCCAAAACTCTTTAAATAAAACAATGATGTCTAAAAAACACTATGAACAAAATCAAGGCCACAAAAACAAAACTCCTTGAAACGATATTACGAGAATTGAGACGCAATATTAACTGCAACAAAGGATAAGTTTTTGAGGTTTACACTTTCTTCTAACAAAATGGATAAATTAAAGGTACTAAATAAATAAAATAAGAGGCGTCTAAATAAAGATTATTACGAACGTAATTATTGTCACATATGATATAGATTACGTTCTAATTATTCATTACCTGCACCAAATAGTGAAGCAAAGGAATATTATTCTACAAAATTTATTGAAGCATTATATTACAGCCCCGAAATAGTTGATTTATTGCCATCAAGTATGAAAGGTTTAGATTTTGAGAACATATCATATGACTGTAAATGTAATGCTGCATCAAGTATATTGTTAGAATCAGTTTTGAAAAACAGATCCCACAAAGTAGGCGTATTGATACATGCAGCAAATAGCATAAGGAATTTGAAGTTGAATAGTTTTAATGATATTGGTGAACAATGCCACACAATAAGTAGTGAGCCTTATTTTTATGAATCAGCATATTTGTATCCTAATAAAGATTCTGATAACCAATTAAATAGCCCATTTGCAATCCCTGTTGATGTGAATGGCATCTGTTATGTAGCAGGGATTGTTGATGTATCATGTATTGATAGAGTGGAAGAATGTAATTATGATAGTGACTCTGAAGATGACAATTTTGATAATAATAGAATGTATACTAAGAAGAGAAAGCCTGCCCTCAAATGGCACTGTACAGACAGGTGCAAGCCTTTATTAGAAAGTGATGTTAGTTCTATTATCAAACTTAGACGTTATTTTGATGAACCCATTAAAAAATTGAGGAAGTATTTTGATGCATGTGACAATTGTCCTAATAATCATTATATGACTAGATCCCTGCATGTTGAAGAAATAGATCAAGTGCATGAATATGATTTCTGTGATAATCCTAATGTAACCGTAATTGTTAAAAAAGATGAAAATAATGTTGAAAATATTTTAAATATTCTGAAATTGTTTGTGAAAGAATAGGCCATCTTATTGTGTGTAGTAGTAATGATACTGAATGTAAGAGGATGCTACGTATTTTACGCAATGCATCTGTTCATTATCCTTCAGTGAGACGCCTTTTGAAACACTTATGTTGCTAGAAATGCCCATTGAACAATAGATATCAATGACTCTTTGCTTGCTGAAGGCAATATAGCACAATTGACAAATTTAAAAATCAGTGAAGCCGATGAAACTGAATTTGATAATGTGTATTATGCTATTAATGATGAAGAACAAGACCCATTTAGAATACCAAACTTAGATACTGTACTTTATTTTCAGTATTCAGATGCTATTGATGAATTTAAGAAAGCTTTGTCTGATCATGCTGTCAATGCTTGTTGCAGCTGTGAGAAGCTTTTAAGAAAAAAGTCTGTCACTGAAGCTAAAAATTTAGATAGCGATTTTTGGAATATTCTATTAGATTACATTAGAGAGAATGATCCTATAGCATTAAATAAAGTTATGTATAATTGTAATCATTGTAAACCTATTATTAGGAAGAACAAAATTTCAGCACGTTGTGTGCTCAATGGATTAAAGTGTGAGCAACTACCCAAAGAAATGGAAAATTTGGATCTTCTATGTTGCCAGTTAATACAGAGGGCCAAGTGTTTTCAGACAATTGTTAGACTAGGCACACACACCTTAAAAGTGCTTACATATAATTCTTTGAAGGCACTGAAAGGTGCAATGTTTTATTTACCCCTTCCATTAAAAAAAACCATGAAAACTTTAAACGAGGTTGGTATAGATTCTAATCATTTGCCTAATCCAGAACATTATATTATTATTAATGGACAGCCTACTAAATCAAATGTCTGGCATAGCCTAGTTGATGTGAATAAAATAAAAGCAGCACTAAGGAAATTAAAAGAAATAAATTGGCTTTATAGAAGTGTAGACGATGATTCAATTGACGAATCGTCTAAAAATGTTATACAAGTAGTTAGCAGTACTACTTGTAAAATGCTTGAAAAAGCAAATGATCAAGATTCAGAAGGCCTTTCGGCATATACCATTAGAAATCTTGATAGTAAAATTGCAACGGGTTCCGATATTAGTCAATAAAAATTAATGAATTTAAAAGAAGCGCCTATAGACAACAGGCAATGCATCTTGATTTGTTATGCTTTCCTACTTTATTTCCAACTGGACAATATGGAGAACATCCCAGACAAAGCCATCCAGCACATACTTTATCATTTAGTCAATACATAAAATCTAGAATTTTAAACAAAGATTCCCAATTTCGTAGAAATCATTCATATTGTTTGCACTATAATGGATTAAAAACTAACAAGGCCTTAAAAACAGGCACATATAATTTATTAAAAACATCAAGGGGCAAAGTTGGTCAACAGTTACTGAAATATTTAAAAAAATTAATGTGTTAGATGAAAAATTTGAGGGCAATTTAAGTACCATGTTGGCTTCAATACAGGGCACAAATCTAGGGTTCCACCGATACAGGTATCTGTATCGAATCGGGGCCGATATTCTGTGTATCGGTTGGTATTAGGTATCGGATTGGCATTAATAACAGATAAACATTACTGACACATGTGTCCACGTGCATGGTAACCGCCCACATCCGGTTACACAATATTATGTAATTGAAACATGTGCCATGTACAGTTTCATAATAAAATGGCGGCTAGTCCTAGGAAGAGCTTAGTGTGGCAATATTTTACTATATCTGCCTGAGATGACTCCAAAGCAGTCTGCAACAAGTGTGGGGAGAATATATCTAGGGGTGGAATGAACAGGAAGGCATTTAATACAACTAACCTGCGTAAACACCTCGAGATGCTTCATCCAGTACTTTTCGCCCAGCTGTGGAAAGACCAGAAGGAACAAGAAGTTCAAGATGCTGCTCGGTCTTCGCGAGAAGCTACACCTAGCTAGCCGACCCTAGAGAGTGTACTGGAAAC
>NW_003546306.1:297406-318584 GCF_000090795.2 Amphimedon queenslandica | reverse complement strand
TACACAAATCAATATTGGTTCCGTGTGAAAGGTGAAGTCAAAGCAATAATTGCTGAGTATGGCTCACCAACACTTTTCCTAACATTAAGTTGTGCTGAATATGATTCAGCTGATATAGCACAATATTTTAAGAAAAGTGAATAATGCACCACAATCATACAGTATTTCTAGATTATGTACTGAGGACCCTGTTTCAGTATTACGACAATTTTCATACAAATTTAAGGATTTCTTTAACATAGTCATTCTACAGAGAGGTGTTCTAGGCAAAGTAGACAATATCATGTTAAAAAAGAATATCAAATGCGTGGAGCACCTCACTATCACATCCTCCTATGGAATGAAAATGCTCCTGTTGTCGGTATCAATTGTCCAGAAGAAGTCTGTTCTTTCATACATGATAGAATTACCTGTCATATACCAGACAGTAATACGTCGCCTGATTTAAATTATTTGCAAACAAAGTACCAAATGCACAAGTGCAGCAGATACTGCAAGCGAAATATTAAAGTCGGCAATACCTATGGATCTAGATGCCGATTTGATTTTCCTAGACCAGTAAGAGATAGTATTTGCATCAATGATGATGAAAATTCCTTGAAATCATGCAATAAAATATATTATCTCAAACGAAATGAAAAAGAAGTTCGAATCAATGACTACAACCCTTTACTGTTGAAATTGTGTCGTGCAAATATGGACTTGCAATACATAGCAGAGATGAGTCTTTCCTTAACAGAGTATGTAACTGGAATTGTCACTGAAGCAGAAAAGAGACATGCACAGGACTTATGTGATGAAGTCAACAGCTGTGACAACATATACAGCAGGCTTTGGAAAATCGGCCAAAAATTACTTCGAGCTAAAGAAGTAGGACTATATGAAGCTAGCAATCTTCTTGGTGAAAGTTTATACATAAAATCAATAACCGTACAGTACGTTAATGTGTACTTGCCTCATAAGAGGAGCAGAAAAATAAAAAACTATTCATATTTAACTAAAATAGATCGATCTTCTAAAGACATTTTTAATGCTAGCATAATTGAAGACTTTTATCGCACAAGACCAAATAACATGGAAGATGTATCTCTTTATGAATTTGTTGCTAATTACAAATTTGATAAAATAGGAGAAAATGGAGAAAGAGAATACAAACTTCGATCAAAGCCAGTCCTTCCAGACCATAGGAAATTTTATCCTATGCAAGAAGCAGAAAGAGACGATTTTTATATTTTTATTTGTGCCTTTTAGAGATGAGAGCACACTCATGATGGAAGGAGAAACAATGGAAGAAGCTTTTAGGCGTCACAGAGAGGCATCTATACGTGGCATTGAAAATCATTTCCACAAACTACAGAAATTATTAGAAGCTGAACGTAATTGGAAGAAAATAGTCAATGCAAGAAATAAAGCAGGTTTTACTGAAGAATTTCCGGATAACAAGGAAGATGATGAGCCTCAATTACTGGGTGAAATAATGGAAGCAGTAGCTGATATTGCTGACATGCATATAAATGTACCTAATTTAACATTAGAGCAAAGAGAAGCATGCTTAATGTAGATCAAAAAAGAATTTTTGATAAAATTAAGAGTCATCCTATAAGTCAAAAAGAACATGAAGACTTATTGGACAATGAGTTTTCAAGACTACTTTGATAAGAAAATATCAAACTGCTAAAAATGTTTATTAGTGGTGTAGGTGGTACTGGTAAATCATTTTTAATAGAGGCAATAAAATGCCAAGTGGATGATATATGGCATCCAAAAAGTGGTGAAATTATGTGTGCTATAGTAGCACCAACAGGTTTGTTCACATTTAATGTAGTTGGACTAACAATACATAGATTATTTCAGCTACCAATACAGCATGATGGAAAGACAGCTGGATATTGGGCTTTGAATAAAGAAGCTCAGAAAAGGATAAAAATGACACTTAAAAATTTAAAAATTATTATAGTAGATGCGGTATCTATGGTATCCAATCTAAATCTAGCATACTTACACATGCGTTTAGAAGATATATTTGGAACTGATGAATGGTTTGGATCTAAGAATATTTTATTTGTAGGTGACGTCTTACAATTGCCACTAGTTAATGGTAGACCAGTATTTAAAAATATTAGCAACAAATTAGTAAAAACTACACTTGGAGCAGCAAATGCAGTTAACATATGGAAAGAAACAGTTGAATATTATGAACTAACAATCAATGAGCAACAAAAAGGAGACGAAACATTCTTTAAGATGCTTGATTATGTTAGGCATGGCTGTCTGACTGATAAAACTATTGATACGCTTAAGAGTCGCGTATTTAAGGTTTCAATACAAGAAAAATATAAAGAATTGGAAATTGAAGGAACAAATCCTCCAATTTGCCTATTTTCTAAGGTAGACGCCTGCTAAAAAATTAATGAATTAATGTTAGAAAGTCTAGAAACTGAGAAAATGGAATTAGCATGTGTTAATGTTATTGATGAAAGTGGCAGCACAGCAAAATTTGACAAAAGCAAAAAAAAATAGAGAAACTAAAAGATCAACCAAGCAAAACAGCTGGTTTAGAAACTGTATTGTCTCTAGCAGTAGGCTGTAGAGTAATGCTAAGACGTAATATTGATGTGACTGTAGGATTAGTTAATGGTGCCATTGGTACAGTAATGGGCAATTTATGCTACACATATATCAATCAAATTTGATCATATTGATGTACCTTGTGACATAGAGAGGGTTACATCTTGATTTATGCTATCTAAGAATTTGTATATACATAAAAAACAGTTTCCCCTTATACTTTCTTATGTTGTTACTATACATAAAAATCAGGGCCTCTCACTAGATACAGCCATTATTGACTTATCGACTGATATTTTTGGGGATGGTATGGCATATGTTGCATTGTCTTGTGTAGGTACATTAAATAAATTACATTTATTATCATTTGATCCTCTCTCTGTTAAATTAGTAGTCCGTGCATTAATGAAATCAACAGGCTGAGAAGTAAATTTTGAAAAGACTTATCTCAAATCAAGAAAAGTAAAGGAAAGAAGAGAAAGATTCAAGTGACTTGTATAATTGATGATGGTGAACCTTGTACTAAGAATGCCAAGGTGTCTTTAAGTCATGTACAAAGTACTAGTAACAGTACCGTTAGTAGCAATAAACGTAAGAGTACTGATTTACAAAAGTCTAATCGCCCCAAAAAGAGTAAAATCTGTGACAATAATGCTTTAAATAAGCCTTGCCCCAAAACAGAAAAGTTGATGTTGACAGTAGTACTGACAATACTGCTTTGGTATTGCCTCGCTCAAAGAAAGATGATAAATTAATTGTTTTAATTAATTTAAAAGACCTAATAACCAAATTTAATGTCCAAGATGATGATAGTTGTAGTAGTCTCATTCTATCTATAAAACTCAAACATTAAATGTAAACCAAAAGATGATAAAACCAAGTGTGTTGTAAAAATGACCATTGTAGTAGTAGTCTGATTGCATCTATCAAACTCTGAAGCATTAAATTAAAGACAAGTAATCCAAAAAGAGATGATGATGTCATCTTTACTTATTAAGAGCCTCCCAACCCAGATGTTGTGAGAAGGAGACAATAGGATTATGTTTATTACCCTAGTAATGAAGAATTTCAAAGAAGGTGGTGTGAGATGTTAAATCTGAAATTTGTCACATCTGTTAGAATTTTACCTGGTAGTCCAACAACACCATTGTCAGATGAAAGAGTTCCTAATAGTGCTCTTGATGTCCCTGGTGATGGGAACTGTTTATTTTATGCCCTTTCATATCTCATTACTGGGTCAATTTCTCAGCATTGCGAATTACGTAAAGCAATTGTTAGTAATATGCCAAACTTTGAAGAAGAATTGTTTAATAGTACATTAAGTTCAACCAGATATTCAAACATATATGATTACATAAATAAGTCCAAAATGTATAGAAATTATGTGTGGGCCACTGACACAGAGATTATTATGCTAACTGAAATATTAGGTACAACCATATATTCATATTCACTAACTCCTACTTTTGTTGGCTGGGCTAGATATGGAACCCAAACTTTATATGGCATTCCTTGTGATACTAATACACCTGCTTTGTATTTGAAGCATGTTGGTACTAATGATTTCCAAGCAGTTAAGTCTATTAAAATTTCTTAAGCATTGATTGTTGATGGAAAGTGGGTTTGGTGTATGGGAGGTCCATCATAAAAACATTGGTTGATTAATGTGACGTATATTTCACAGCTTGTGCAATGTGAATGATGTGTGAGTGTGAAAACCATTGGTACATATCCACCCAGTATTGCTCAGTATCAAGGGATCAAACTGCTTTAAGGATGTGAGATTAATCAATGTATAACAGTGAATATTGATTACTTGTTGCTATAATTGACAGGGAGAGGGTGTGAAAGAGGTTTGGTGATCATTAGAGTTTTGCGTTGATTCAAATTGGTGTGACTATCATTTATGTAAGACAGAGGGTTAGGAAGGGAGGAAGCTGTCATTATCAAATCTGGATCTTGTTTGTGGCTTGTACTACATGTTTATTACAAATAACAGGTGCTTATGGATCTGGGCTCTGCTGAAAAGTTTTGAAGTCCTGACAAATAAAATTTTTGAGTAACATTAAAATTTGTTATTATACATGTAGTATTATTCAAGCAGTGATTCTGTACATATAATAATGATCAACATGCATGTTAATGCTGCCATCAATGCTGTGTGCATTATTATGTTAATGCTTGCCGGCTGACATTGCTTATTTGAATGATGCTGCCATCAATGCTGTGTGCACATTAAATGCTTGGCAGCTGATGTTGCGCATCTTTTATTGATGATTGTTGTAACATGTGCATGTTCTCATTAACAAAAAAATATTGTTGCACATTGGAAATTCTTCATGTACACAATGTTATTTTAAATATTAAGCAGGTCAAGAAAGTATCTTAACTGAGGATAGCATTAGTAAGCAATATTATGTCTAAAATACATGCATGCACATGCATGTATGATCCAATCAGAAATATTGTAGATGCTACCATTATCATTATTAGTTATTATGTCACATTCATACTTCGTACAGGCACAAAGACTACAACGTGGTGTTAAAGAGTGAGGTTGATGTGATTTATAATAAAGTTTGTTCACCATTACTGTTTGTGCTATTGTTATTATTAGCCTGTGAGTTTACATTGCTTACCTTTGATATGTTTCTATTACTATGCTTTACAGGTAATTACAGCTGGAAATGATTTGCTGATTCAGCAACACTTTTGCTTGATATTGGAATGTGCAATATAATGAAAGGCAAATCTGTATTTAGATGGTAACTAAATTAATTTATTTATTAAATGTAACTTAATGTTTCGTTGCAGCTCCTTGATTAGTAGTTGTATCACAAGGTAGGAGGTGCCAGTTTACATATGTATAGGTTTTATATTACTGCATATAGTCTTAGCAATGGAATATGTAGTACGATGGAGATTATTGTGAGATGTCCTATGTATTTTGGTATAGGCTATGATTCTAGGTTACATACATCCTATTTGTTTGATGATTATATCATTAATTATGGCCACAGTAAGTACTTTCTTTACTCAATATAAATGAATGCTTGCCAATGCATCTTTTGTTGTGTGCATGCATGTTCTCATTAACAATACAAAAATAATTGTCTGCACATTGGAATGTATTCATGTGGTCTATTAATGTGTATTTGCATAATGCAGGTCTCGTAAAAGAAACTTAGCAAAACTTCAGCAAATTGAACGGTGTATGTCTAAATTACATGTACAGTGTATGTACATATACTTGTATGAGTCAATCATAGCTTAATATGCATTGTGGAGCTATACATGTCTTTTATGTATATTAATTGTTGATAAATGCATGTATGCTACTGTCAATTTGTTAGTACATGTTGTATAATTTCAAATTCATAATTTACACAGGTACATATTTTACACAAGGACTTCAATGTGGGTAGAATAAGGCCAGACTTAGTAAGAGATTTAAAAGGTGAAGGGTTATTCCTCTTTGTAAGCAGATGTATCTTTATAGTGGTTTGTATGTATGTTTGTGACAAACATAAGTTACATCATGCATATACATGTACAAAGCCTGTGTGTTTACATTGCTTGCTGTTGAGGATGTTTATTTCTTACTTTGCTTTAAGGTATTTTCAACTGCAATTGATTTAATGATTCTGCAATAATGTGTAATGCAATACTTTCATAGCATGGTATATGTCTAAAGGCTATTGTCTGATTTCGTTTGTGGTAACTTAATTAATTTCTAATAAATAAACTTCGGTGTAACATGTTTTTTTGTAGCCCTTTGATCAGTGGTGCTTTCAGACTGGATGAGGTGCCAGTTTCCAGCTGCACAGGTTTCATATTGTTATAGTCTTAGCAACTGAATACATAGTATGATAGAATATTGAGATTTCATGGTTTTTTATTATTGTGTTATAGATCATGCTCCAAGGTTATAATTCTTTTTGATGATTAATATTGATTATCTGATTAACTATGGCCACGGTACATATTTTCTTATTTTCTTCATTTACTTTAATATCCTTGGATTTATTGTTAGTATGAAAAATTTAATGTTGGACTTCTAAATTTCATATATACTTTTGTAGATTATAAATGACGACGGCACTGTGCATGTTTGTGTACGTATTCAGTTTGTCCATACTAATGACTATTAGGTAAGATTTAATTTTTTAAATCATGCATTATGATAATGTGAATTTTCCTTTAGAAATATTGAAAGAAACTAAAGGGAATAAGTATTAATGTCTTGTCAAACACTTGGCATTGCTAATGTATTTTCATCCTGGCTTTACGCTGATGTATTTTTAATTGACAGTTTCATTTTTTTATTAACATTTAGTATTATAATGACAAGTTTTTTAAGTACACGTAGTAAATAAGTGATAGTTCTTGTCAGAGGCCCCTCGGGACCTCGGCCTACGGCTTCTACCTCCACCCCTGCCAGCTCTCCTTGGTAAATTGGCATACTATTACGGAATATAAATATAATATTAAGTACATCATAGTAAAGACTTACTGTTTGTCTATTCACAGCTGTGAGCTGGGCAATTATGTGCTGCCTTTGCTGTTGCAGCAAAGGCAGTCCTGGGGCAGGAGGGGCTTCCCTACAAGGGAGCACGGGTGCCACTTCAGAAGGGAGCACCAGTGGGCCTCCGTCTACTGGAGGTGGCAGGCCTCCAGCTCTTGGGAGTGCTGGAGGTGGCGGTGGAGGCCCTCCATCTCCAGCCACTGGAGGTGGTAGACCTCCAGCTGCTGGTAGAGCTAGTGGTGGTAGCAGGCCTGCTGGAAGTGGTGGTGGAGGCCCTCCATCTCCAGCTACTGGAGGTGGCCGACCTCCAGCTTCTGGTAGAGCTGGTGGTGGTAGTGGGCCTCCGGGAGGTGGTGGTGGAGGCCCTCCATCTCCATCTACTGGAGGTGGAGGACCTCCATCCACTAGTGGTAGAGCTCGTTGTGGCGGCCTCCTGGAGATGGTGGTGGAGGCCCTCCAGCTAATGGTTGTCCGCCATGATACTCATAATCCATATACTACCGAACAATATGAAAATATAATGATAGCTTATGTAATTTTGTAAATGAACTGACTTGATGCTTTTTTGGAACAAAGGTTGCAAGACTGCGGGAAAAGTTAAGCGGTGCTGTGAGTGTGAGTGGAGAAATGGCAACTGAAGCTGAATGTAAACTTACATAGTTTTAGAACAGGAAATAGATCTTAGTAATATTCAATAATGATTCATAATTATCTTTAAGCGTAAAGCCAAGACAGAAATTAAAGCAATGCTTAAAAGTTGCTTCCATTAAAAACTTATAATAAAAATTAAATATCTTTAAGTGTAAAGCCAAGACAGAAATTAAAGCAATGCTTAAAAGTAGTGTTTGTTCAACAACGCGAAACAATTCAATACTTGAGCTTCAATCTTCCTACAATACAAAAATACATGTGATATACATACTTAATTATATTAATTAATAAAGAAAATACGTACTGGGCCATAATCAGATAATCTATATTAATCATCTAAATGATGTATAACACAATAATAAAAAACTATGGAGTCTCACAATATTCTATCTTACTATGAATTCAATTGCTAAGACTATGACAATATGAAACCTGTACAGGTGGAAAGTGGCGCCTCATCCAGTGTGAAAGCACCACTGATCAAAGAGCTACAACAAAACAATGTTACACTGATGATAATTTATTAGAAATTCATTTAGTCACCACAAATGATATCAGACAATAGCCTTAGACATTTACCATGCTATAAAAGTATTACTTTACACCTTGTTGCAGAATCATTAAATCATTTACAGTTGAAAAGACCTTAAAGCCAAGTAAGAAAGAAACATCATTTACAGCAAGCAGTGTAAACACACAGGCTATGTACATGTATATGTATGATGTAACTTACCCTATAAAGGAAAATTTTGAAGGGACTACAAATTGGCGAAATGTGACCATAATTAACAAACGGTACCTTATGGTGGGTAGTGAAACTTGTCCTTATAGCCAAGGAAAGCCAAGTTCAAGAGCTCTATTTATCATAAAATTACTCGAAAGGATCCAAAAAGTTAGTATGTAACTTTTAAACACAAGTAAATAAAAAACATTTAAAATTTAAAATCAGTAGGATTAAAATGGGAAAAAGTAAAGAAACAAGAGAGTACTTGCAAACTGGTGTGAGAAGACATGCTACACCACTGCATGAAACATAAAGCCCTCACTAGTGTAACTGTGTAAGCCTTCATGGTGCATCCTCAGTATTTGGGAATAATCATAGTCTTTTGCAGGTTCATGCAGTGGTGTAGGATATCTTCTCACACCAGTTTGCAAGTACTCTCTCGTTTATTTATTTTAATCCTACTGCTTTTCAATTTTTAATGTTTTTTTATTTACTTGTTTTCATTCTTTTTTTTTAAATTAATAAATTACATTCTGTTTTGATTCTGTGGTTAGGTTAATCATATTCATGCTAATCACGTGCGCTTAAATTAAAATGGTGTCAAACCACAAACCCACGCGGTGTTTGCAGCTGGATTTTGACTTTCATTTTGTTGTCTCCTTGCTTCTTTTTGAATCCACTATTGTGGTCCTTGACCCAAGCACAAAGGAATGATGTAAAAGCCAAATGGAGCGGTTCTCTTGTTTAAAAGATTAGAGGGGCCATAGAAGAAGATGAAAGAAAGAAGAAAAAGTCTGAACAATTTTGCAGAAATTTGAATTTAGTCCTACTCTTCAAAAAAGCTCTTGCTACATTACAGTCCACTTTATGCCATTTGTATCAACAGGGATTGCAATTGCAATATCTAATTGGCTATCACAGATATCATTGGGATACAAATATTGTTTCATAAAAATAGGGCTCACTATTCTTTGTGTGACATTGCTGACCAAAATCACTAAAGCTATTCAACTTTAATTTTCTAATGCTATTTGATGCACATATCAATACGCCTATTTTGTGAGATCTGTTTTTCAAAACTGATTCTAACAATATACTTAATGCAGCATTACATTTACTGTCATATGATTTGTTCTCAAAATCTACATCTTTCATACGTGATGGCAATAAATCATCAACTATTTAAGGGCTGTAATATAATGCTTCAATAATTTTAGTAAAGTCATATTCCTTTGCTGCACTATTTGGTGCAAATAACGAGTAATTAGAACATAATCTGTATAATATTTGACCGTAGTTACGATCATAAAAATTTTTATTTAGGTGCTTATTTTTTATTAAGTGCTTTCTTTAAATTATCCTTTTCGTTATCAGGAATTTATATCTCGAAAACGTATCCTTTGTTACACTTAATATTGCGTCCCTATTTTCAAAATACCATTTCAAAGATTTTTGTTATTGTAGGTCCAGATTTTGTTGATTAGGGGATATTGAGAATACTTTTTTTTGCGAATACTGTAATGATTGTCACATAACTTGAGTTTAATGCATTGTACTATTTTGAATATGCAAGCTTATATTTTTTACAGATGTTATATGCAATTCTTGCTTTGCTTTTGACCATGTTACATTGCCGTATATAGTATGCTCTGGCGTTTGACCTATTTTTGTTATTAAAGCCTTCAAGTTGTTTTCTAACTTCATACTTTTTTACATGCTTATTTTATTTTTTGACCCAGTTAAATTACTATTTCTTTTCCTACTTTTTTCACAACTAACACCAAAATAATTACACACTTAACAACAAAATTGTAAGTAAATAATACAAAATCAAAAGTGCAGGATGAATATCATAAGTATTACTATCACAATTACTCGGAAATCTAATGCTTATCATTGTAATTACTTATCTTGATAATATAACAACTATACCAATGATTTTCAATTATAAATTACAGCAGCTGACAATGAGAACTTAGTCAAGCTTTAACCTTAAACTCACTCTAAATGAAAAGGAATTTATTCATTTTTAAAGTCACTTTATAATATTTACCTGTTAGCAGTTAATATAACTGGTGATCTCTTAATCTGAACAGTTAAAAGCTGTTAGGCAGAAAAGAGAACAACAGAGCGAGATAAAGTTGCTGCAATTCAACTGTCACTACGGCAACAGTGCGCTTGAGCACTTCATTGCAAAATGGCATTTAAGACAGAGGGTGTGTTTGAACCTCACCCAAATGATTAGAATTTATGAGATAAAATTAAACGATATACAAACCACCTTTGAGGTCCTTGACCTACTTCCTAAGGAATGATGTACAGGCCATCTTAAGCAGTTGTCTGGTTTGAAACATTATTGTGGCAATAGAAGAAGTTGACAGAAGAAAAAGTCTGAAGAATTTTGCAGAAATTTGAATTTGGGCCTATTCTCCTGATATCCTCCTACTACATTTCCGTACACTTTAAATGTACCCAGGAGAATCACTTAGTGAAGGAGAGTTCATCTAAGCAATTTATGAGGCTGTGCAACATAGGATAAAAGAGTTACAAGAGTTTGAAAATTGTAACTTTGGTTGCCATCTTTAACAATCAACCTCAACCCTACATATAGGCTACCACCTATATAATAGTTATAAGCTGCTGGCTTGTATGTCCACAAAGTTACGGAAAGAAAAACAATTGTGGTGTTGTTAGACTACAAATAGGGCTTGCTGCATCACTAAAACAAAAAGCGGTCGGACAGTGGTAAACTGATTGTTACTGTTCAACCTATAAAAAGAACAAAGAGTAATCACAAGTTGCTAAAAGGTGTCTTAAGTGCCGAGAAAGAATGGAAACATTTTGCTTATCACATCAAAGAATATTTGCCAAGTAGTAGGATGGCGTCTAAAAAAAAGACTGCCACTACAGATATATCTTCTTCGGGAGCAAGGGAAACTCTTTTGTTGCTTCCAACAAAGTGGTTTTCTGCTGCTGTGGTGTCTGTAGCAAGCTTGTTGTCAACAACCTCCTCCTGAAGGAAAAGGTGAGGAAACAATTTTCTGTAAGGATGAGTAGCAAGTATATGAGTATATTTATAGCCATGTTCTGGCCTGTCTTTAGCTGTTTTTAATGCTATGTCCCATTCACCTGCTCCCATCTACTGTCTGGTTTCCTAAAATACTTAGTTACTGAAAGAAGCGAACTGACCCAAAGACACGGTCTGTTTTCTAACGAGACAGATTTTGGACATGAAGTCCTCTGGTCATAACAAAACCATTTCTCCTGCAGTATTTGTCCTAGAACAAAATGTTTTAACCTCGTCCCATGATATCTCTCAGTTTATGATTTAAAACCAACAAGGGATTTGAAACAAGTTGGAAACTCATCAGTCTGACGGTGCTGCCTCCAGCCTAAGGCTGTGAGGTATACTGGTATTTCTATACACCACGGTATTACATTTAGATTTAGAAGGTATAGATGTAAGTTTTAACCGTTTTGAGTATAGTAACACCTACTAAAACCGACATTTTGCCATCAAAACTGAAGATAGGTATCGAAAAAACGGTAAATACCGTACATTAGTGTACCACGTGTTACATCACTTACTGCGTGTTGAGTGTGATGGATGATCTCTCTGTGCTCTTCAAAGAACAGTGTCACCATCTACAAAAACCTGGATCACAGTAAGGTGTGGAACTTCTTTGGTCTAAGAAAAGACTCAGAAGGCATGGTTGTTGATGACGGGACAGCATTCTGTCAATCTTGCAGGAACACAAAGGCAACACACAAAGGCTCAAAAAGGCAACACAATTAACTTGAGAGCTCCCTTTAAAAACAATCATAATAATTGTTATACCCAATGGCTCATGAGGAAAGCAAGTAGCTCTGACAAAAAGACAAGAGCCAATAGTCAACTCTATACTAAGAAGTCAACTGTATGGTCATCAAAGTAAACTGTACAAAGATTTCAATACTGGAATGGCACAATTCCTCTGTAAAGATAGTCTAGCAATTTACACAGTTAAAAGATAATGATTAAAAGAATGAATTAGGACACTTGATATGAGCTACCAAATACTTGTCTTTTCTAACAAAATATCATACATGAGCCGTATTCATTCACAAAAGAAAAGTTGGCGTGAAGATTGTGTGGTGTGAATTAATTTGAGGCTACCACTGATATTTTGCCAAGCATTGCATTAACTCCTGTATAACCTTCACTCCACATCACAAAATGTAACACTGGGATCTTCAGTCAATTTCTCTGTCCATTAGCTTTCTACCTGATAAACCCACAGCTGCAGTTTATAAGCGATGCTTTGGAAGAAACTCCCAGAGGGTGTATGTAAAGTATGCAGAAGGGGGTGCTGAGAGGCACGTGAAGCGTGGCACAACTTTTACGACACCCTTTTTTGCATGCAGAAATGGCATGTATTTTAGTATCATGTCATCACACCAATGGAGTCTTGACAGTTAGACCATAAATGTGACCATGGTAATGTTTTACTTAAAATCTCTAACAAAAACTAGTGACTCAAAACATTAGATATCTGCAGCCTTCTCAGATATCTACGAGCAAACTCATCTATAGCAGATGGGAGATCTACTTCAATATCCATAAAAACGTGGTGAAGAGTCAGGTTTGTCAGCCTAGTACCTGTCATTGCGGAACGAATTGATGCTTTTGTCCTCTTTAGGCTACTAAATGATCGTTCTGCTGATCAGGTTGTGACAGGTAGTGTTGCCAATGTGGTCAGAATATCATTAATGTTAGGCCACTTGTGTGAGTAAGTGTACTCTTGGGATAGACTGGCATTGCCATAGTTTGTAGAATGCTCCTGCCAATATACTTTCCATGTTCCTATCTTGTTGATGAAGAATTCTGGAGATGGAAGGTCTCCTTTGTACATCTCTGCTAGTTTCATACAGCTTTCTTCAACTGAATCAGATGACCTTGAGATCATTGTTGAAGGTATGCAGCAATGACCAAGAAATGCTGCTTTGTATTGGGAAGAGAACCTAGTCGTCATTGCAAAATGATAATCAACGATTGGTACAGAGTGTGTAACTAGTACTATGATGGTGACTCAGCCAGAACATTACTACGTTGTGTTTAACGACGACATAGACGGCGAATCGATGGAACTTTTGCCACTAAAGTATACAGCTCCTCTATACTACTGTACCATTTGTAGTGGTATCTTTTGATGATATGCCTGATGTTCTGGATAGTTGTCACAAATACATCCATCTATGTCACTGCATGAATGTCAATAGTTTTACCTTGCAATGAAATGTCTAATGTGTGATATATTACAGACAGAAGTTAGTGGTGAAATGGCAGAAAGAAAATCTAATGTGATGATAGCTAGTTGGAGACCATGAGCATCAGTAACAGAGTCTGCTGTCCATAATTGTGGGCCTTTTCGGTAAATGGTGTCTAAGGAACTTAATGTTGACTCATAGCGTGATAAAAATATGGATAACGCATCAAGTCATTGAATTCAACAAATACAACAAAGATCATTCAGCTTATAGACACTAGGTTCAGGCTAATTGGTAGAGACAGCTTGTTCAAATGCATGTTGTCTCGTTTTGTGAGAATCAAAGAACTGGTAAATTTTAAAAATTATGTTCCTTATGTTACGGATACAGGCTAGTTCAAGTGATTTCACAACACCTAAGTTGAGGCAGTGAGAAGTGCAATGCAGATTCATGGCCAAAGGATAATCCTGGTTTATGATAACAGCTGTACCATTAACTGAACCAGCCATATTCCCTGCTCCATCATAAGCCTGTCCACTCAGATAAGGAAGATAAAGGCAGAAGCTTCTAATGAAGTGTTGATCGCAGCTAAATTTCTTCCTCTTGTACCACAGTCACACTCAAAAAAACCCTGCCAATCTTCATGAATAAGGCAAGACTCACAATCTCAACATCTCACATTAAGGCTCGTGATTTCTTCATTAGACACAACTGTCACTTTATCAGCTATATCTGAGAACCATTATGCTGCTTGTACATTCCTTATAGTCTGGTCACGTATTTGATTGGGGACAACATCAATTCCACATCATGGCAAGGCTTCATATATGATAATGTATTTCACCATTTATCCAATAAAATCTGTAGCAAGTTTAAGAATTTTTTTAAATACATACTTGCTCACGCGATCTGCCACGTTGGCCTTAAAATTTGCTCGAATCTGAAGAAGATGGCTAATGGCTGCTCATTATTCACCCTGATCTCGTTAGCATCAACATAACTGGTCCTGTTTTGTTTCTACTATGTTGGTGCAGGATGTCTTACATCTTTTGACCAAGTTTTGGCTGGAGGTTGGAGTGGATAAGCAGCGCTCGAGGTTTTAACGATGTCGACGGTCACCTCTTCAACTACTTCTCATGGTCAGTTTCCTAGTTCCAACTATACTCGCTGAACCATAGAGTGAGTCTGTTATAAAACTGGCCCTCACTATAAACTCCGTTAGAGGACCTCATAGTCTGTCAGCTAGCTGCTAGTCTGTTCTAATGCTGGTTCTCATTATTGACTCCATCAGAGGACCGCATAATCTGACTTAGCTCCCTGCAAGCCCAATCTTGACAGGCCCTCCTTATTGACTCTGAGAGGACCACTATAGTCAATTGGCTTTCTGGCTAGGGTACAGGCTCATATAGTCACACTAGCCCCTATGTGGACCAATTGGTCCTCCTGTATATAGACTTTGTACGGGAGTTAGCCATTTCTATTTAGATCTCAGTAGTATTACAATACTCTTCATTGATTAATTATCTGTTCCCTGGGTTCACCTATAATTGCTGAACCATTTAACAAGCCTACTTTAGACTGGTTCTCATTATTGACTCTGTCAGTGGACCTCTAAAACTGTTAGTTTGCTGGCTCGGACACATGGCTCCTATAGCCACCAAATGCCATGATTTAGACCCATTGTCCCTCCTGTATAGTGAACTGGGAGTCAGCCATGGGTATGATGGAAAATACAGACTACCAGCAGTATTACAAATCGCTCTTGATGCTAGCATTTACTTTTGGGACTATAATCACAGGATGTTTTTTCCCTGGAAGTTGGGGTATAATACTACCAATTTTTGTATCACAGAACATGCATGTGACCTTTCCCAAGCATTTAGTTTCTCATTAGGAACCTTCCATTTTTGGTGGATTAATTGTTGCACATTATATTAACACACAAAGGTGTTGCTATGATTACAGGAAAGTAGATTATTAATTGTATGTAGCATTGCTCATTATGTGTTGGAAGTACACATTGTGTCAGTGCTAATGATAGGCACTGATGGGTTAAAATGCCATTTTGATGTACTGTAGGATACAAATATTTAAGAAGGTACTTTATCAGGATACTGCCTAAAATAATGACAGCTGAAGTACAAGCCTTTATGACCACTCTGTCAATTTTTAAGACACAAAAATTTAATCTTTAAGGGTGGAATATTCCTCATCCCCAGATCTGTCTACTGAATTATGACCCTTAATTCACCCAGGAGGTAGGTAGCCTATATTATATTATTTGCACTGGAGAACTTTACGACTTGTCTGTATCTATGTTGATGGCACACTCCGATGCAGACTTAGGTAAGTTATATCAATCCTGTATCAATAATGAATATTTTATTGTGTGTGATATCAGGGGGCAAGAGCTAGGAAGCAGCTTTTGTATGAGCTGTCAAGGGACTGTTGTACATCAATAAGATCGCTCTATTATTCATAATGTTGGAGCTTCTTGTGAAAACCTGTCCAACTTCACGTCAGATCTTATTATCTTTTTCCCAAACTAATAAGAGAGACAAAACAAGCAATAAAAAGGAGAACAGAAAGAAACTGATAAAGATAGTTTTGAAGGTATTGCAAGAACTAGTGCTGACACCCAAGTGTGTATATATATCTTTGCAAAATCAAGTCAAAAAAGTAAAAGTAGAAGGAAGATAAGGAAGTAGTCTGTTTTACGACAGTATTTTGCAATGGGGGTCTCCCCACCATTCAACATAAGTTGCCCTGGTGGCAATTTTATAAAAGCAACACAGCATCTAGCATGTACTGACTGAGGGATAGTCATTTTTAGCAGTAGTTGCTCATTTTGCTGGAGCACCAAGTGATATTCCTAGGTGGATTGCTGTATTCTGGAACTGTAAATTCTAATTCAAAGCAACTTTGGTTACATTTATATATCTTACCTATGCTCTACTGAATTTCATCACATTTAGTTGAGATGTCACACTCTGATTATACGATTGGTTTTGTAGCCCTGAAATACACGTTTAAGGGCCAGTGTCATAACATTTTGAGATTTTTCTACAGAGCACTCTAAGACAGACAGCTTCAGCTCACTGGCTTTGTGCTAATCGATACTCCCTTTGTCTTAACTGTCATCAGCATTATTGACAACCTCCAATGATAGGTACAATGACAGTATGTTCATACACTATTGTGTAAAATATATGCTCTGTATCTAAAGCAAATGCAATTGATGAACTAAAGCTCATGGCTGTTTTGAAGCTAGAACTGGGGAGTCACAGTGGAAGTCATCTTATATTGAGCTAGATATTTGGTCTTGTCACTGTTTTTAACAGTTTTTGTCTTTGAACATTACATTGTCATATACGAAGCCTTGCCATGATGTGGAATTAATAATCTCACAACTTTATGTAATGTGTTGCGAGATTGGAATTCCACAGATGTCAAGGCAAATATATGACACACTCCCCATGCATTACCAGCTTCTTTTCCATCGTACCATGCTAGCGTATGGCAGAAGATCTATGTATTCAAGCATATTGAACTGGGACTATGCAAAATAAGGTACCTTAACTGCTTTATGGCTACAGACCAATGCATGCACCAGGCAAGTATAAACAATAGTTTCTGCTTAGTCAGTATCCAGGAAATGATGACAACTATGTGCCATTAAGGAAGCTTCAGCTGCTTGTATTGAATGAATGTTTCACTGTGGAAATTTAATGCCGGCTTTTTATGGAAATGGCCTGCTCATTATATTGTCCGTTCTTTCTCACTACTATTTCCCTTCTGGGATCACAAACTCTTCATGTCACTCTAGGAGAGTAGGTTTCAATTTTCTGTATAAAGTGGTATTGCACCAAATGACTGGCATAGATGCTATATTCTCAGGCTAAGTTTTAAAGGCTTAGTAAGGGTTACAGTTTATATTAACTGTCAAAGGTACATATTGTACTAGCCAGTACTCTGATCATTTGATCAGACAGACACTTATTACAAAAAGAAAAAAGTGTGACAAATTGACGCATTTTTGTCCCAAATTACAGATGTATTCTATATTCTTTTTGTGGCACAGCTTCCTGTTTTGAAAAAGCACACTTGTGTGGTAAAATAATATACTTTTATGAGTCATATTTTTGGATGACACCAACCACTACATCTAGGAGACATAGAGTATCAGCTTTAGCTTCTGCTAAAAAATTCTGGACCACCATTCTTCATTGGTGGTCTGACATGTACACAAAGCATAAGATGTGTCTTTTTGACACACACGCACACACAAAAATATTTTTTTCAGTCACTTTATATTGTTACATTTCTCGCCTGTTTTAAGGCGAATGTGGCAGATGATGTGAGGAGCTTATATATTATTTAAAATTTGTTAAAATTGCTACTAATTTGAGTCGATGATCAGCCAAACACACTGTCATATATTCGCCTTGCCATTTGTGGAATTCCAATCTCACTTTATATATTACATATATTTGTGAGGTTATTAATTATCCAGTTGTAAACTACTGAAGATATATGGCATTTTGAGCAGCTTTTGCAAGGTGGTCTTTAAGCAACGTATCACCAGAGTCAATCCAAAACTGAAGGAGAGCCATGAAATTACCATAATTATGCAACCCGGAAAGACCCTTCTCCAAATCAGTGATATCATCACCAAGGGTGTAGGGAGAAAGGAAAGGGAGACTGTGACAAAAAAGGAGTGTGAAGCGCATTGCCGATATGGCCATGTCCACTTTTACGGACGCAAAATTGGCGTGTTCTCGCAATATGTAGTTTCATTTACTCTAATATCATTGGTTCTCACAACTGCTTCAGATTCAGATGAGGACTCAGGCAAGACTTAATGTATTGGTACAATCAACAAACTCATCACTTACAAGATCATCATCATCAATGTCCTTATGCTCATCTTCAGTATAAATATATGGCTGGGGTTGACACTAATATACTCAACTAAAATTTGCATAAAAAGTATGAAAGCTTTTGTTTCATTGCAGCTGATTTTGTGATGGGTTTCACTTAAAGTTTTTATTAAGCTAGCTAAATTAAAGGGAAACTAAGATTCTTCTTTTGATTTTTCAATAATCAAGTCACACTATCTATACAACAAATGAACAACAGTTATGCACTTATTTCCATCAAAAAGTCTTCCACTTGTGAGATTTCATCTTTTTTGTTGGCAGCTTCCTGTTTCAGCAACAATGCGGGGGAGTGCAATTTGTGATGTCATCAGATGAATTGATGGCCTGTTCCTTGCATCTCTTTCATGCAGAATAGAAGTGTTATAATAGCTGCAATGATACAAAAACAAGGACAATTTTATACTGCTTCCACTCCCAGATGATATGGTGATATGATTGCTGTAAAAATGAAGCACATTTTTGGGACTGACCATTTATTTCAAGTTCTTCTTTTAGCTCATAAATCCACATTTTCTTGAAGACAGTATCATCTGGGAGTGGAAGCAGTGTCAAATTGTCCGTGTTTTTGTATTATGGCATCTATTATAACACATCTATTCGGCATGAAAGAGTTGCAAGGAACAGCCATCAATTCATCTGATGACATCACAAATTGCACTCCCCTGCATTGTTGCTGAAACAGGAAGATGGCTACCAACAAAAAAGATGAAATGTAAAGTGCATTTCCTTGCAAGTGAAAGACTTTTTGATGGAAATAAGTGCATAATTGTTGTTCATTTGTTGTATAGATACTGTGACTTGATTATTGAAAAATCAAAAAAATAATCTTAGTTACCCTTTAATTATGTAAATACTACACCTTAATAATAATTGTGCTAAAGTGGCTGCTTTTCTTTTAAATCTCCTGTTTCGGTTTGCCTGTGTCAAAAGTGACTGAGTGAGTAAATGCCAGTTGAGACAGCTACCATAAACTTTAATAAACTTTGATCATAGGTGACTAATGCAGAAACTCAATATAAGTAAACTACTAATGTTCAATTCTGACTTCTGAACTTTAGGGTAGGCTATAGCCTACCCTAGCCTAATGCTAGTTACACCCTTGATCATCACTGTGGTCACAAAGTCAATAATTTTATCATCCACAGAAAACAGTAGTCTGAAGGATTGATATAAGCTTGTGGCAATTAACAGCTACTTGATCAGCAACAGCACAGTGACATTTTATGACTGATATATTGATTATTGTGATTATTGATTATGAATTATGATTATTTATTAGTTCTCATTACTATTCATCAGTGTATAAGTAAGTATTTTGTGTGAGCTAATTTGTGCTAGACTATGGCAGTCGGTTGAGTGTGTGACTTACTGAGTCGTGTGACTTTGACACTATCTATCTTTTTTGATATTGTTAGTGAAACTAGCAAAGCTGGTATTATTTCATTTCAAGGATTTTATTGAAATTATGTATTTGTTGAAATAGATAACTAGTGCATTCTGAGCTGAGCTAACAACTGAGGAAGCAGCTATTATGAATGGGCTGGATGGCATCCCCGTATCTGTTGGGAAGACGCCGTGATACAGTACCAGCCAAAAAAAAGTTCACATTTTTACACAGTAAAACTATTGTACAACTAAACTTTTCGTACCGTTTCTGTATTTGTTTTATTTGCACAAAGTTCAGACAAAATGCAATAAAGCCGCATTTTCAACTTTTTGCTAACAATTGTGACCATAATAGACAAAAGGTACCTTATGGCAGATTTTTGAATTCATCATTATAATGATAAATATCAACGTGTGAGTGCTCTGTTTGACAACTTTTGTTTCTAGAAGTGACATAGTAACTTTTTGCATCCTCTGAAGTAATTTCATGCCCTTGTAGGCCTTTTTCAAACTGTGCTTTAGTGATATTAAAGTAGCCCTTGATATTTTACCTTATTTATAATAATTGACGAAAATGGGTACATGTCAGATAATTAATTATTACTAATAAGAATAGTGTTTAAATAATGCAATAATAGTATAATTTAAACTTAACAATCTTTATTCTTCATCATAGGATAGCTCATTCATAATTTGTTATTGATGTTGGAGTACTCTTGACTTGTAACCATGCTGAAGACTTTGTGATTAGTTATACAAGATCAACTCTTGTCGCATATTGTAATAATCATAGAGACTTCACTTTCATAATATTATACATTTTTGATTGATTCAGTATAATTATTTTTTTAATGTTGTTTAAAGTTTCATTAATAAATTTTTTTGGGAGTGGTCCCATTCACAGCTACACCCACACTACAGTACACACAATTGAAGCAAAGCAACCCGCTGCGCAGTTCTTCTTGTAACTAATCCTTGGTCTTTCTGAAGCTGCTCTAACCAGTTCTTTTCAGAACAGTTCTACTCGTCTGAAGCAATGGTGTTTTCTGCTTACAAAAGGAAAGGAAGATTTACTATTACAGTAAGGGTATGAAAGCGCCTACCATAAGGAAGATGCTCATTGAAGGAATCTTTCCT
>NW_003546306.1:294915-296605 GCF_000090795.2 Amphimedon queenslandica | reverse complement strand
GACAGTTACTCCAGCCAAATGTATTAAGTATATCACACATTTAAAAAAGTGATACCTAAAGTAGTAGAATTACAAGGGGCAGCAACAGGGTATGAACTATTGAGTATAACTATTTTAAAATTAATTTCTTTGTGAATTATTAATTATTATTATTTTATAATAATTACTTTAACACAACAAAATTATCAACTGCATCATTCTTTGATTATTCTTTTCTTTACTGATGTAGTCTTTTACATAACTGTCCAAAAGAATTTGTGCATGCATTCCAAATTTTTATTTCAAATTCAGATTGATTATACCAATACTTTGGGAACAATAAAAAAATAACTTGCTTCAATGCATTAAGTTCCTTTAAAGGTAAAGTTGGATAATCACGACACCCCATAACAGTACATCTTTTAAGCACATCACTTCCAAAAACTTTCATTGGCAAGTTTCACTGCTAAAGTTCCAACCACATTCTCCTTGCAGAGTGACTGATACCTGTTGACAATCATCTTATGGGGTAGAAGATCATCCTTGTTAATTTCTGTACTAGGTAAATTAGATTGTTTCTCATTCTTTCTCCTGCCCTTAATGGGAAGACAAGGCAGTGGAATGGTACTGGGTAGAAGTCATGGAGGAAGTGGTGGTACTGTGCTTTGTGGACCTGGTGCCTTGCTAATAGCTGTGTTCCCTGTACCATGACTAAGTTGTGGGGTAACAGGATGTGAAGTAAAGTAATTTGAAAGTTGTATAGGATGAAGAGATGATCTGGCAATGTCAGGTTGCTCTGGTGAATACCGATATGAAAAGGGAGACTGATATGGGTATTGGGGATTGATGCAAGTGTACTTATAGGACTGTGGAGTTAAATTACTACTAGCAGAATGACCTTGTTGATTCATATTGATAGGCGGTGGTAATGTAGGTGGATCATCATCATCATCTGAAGAATTCAAGTGGATGTCATCATTATCGGTTGACTGGTATAATGCTTGTTGTGCTTCTTGTTGGAGATGCTTGTCTATTCCTTCTGACTCCTGTTGTAGTTCTAATGGTTTCGTGGTGTTTTTCTTCTCTAAATTGGCTATCCTTGCCATTGCATTTTTTAATTGCTCTTCAGCCCTGGTCAGTCACATTTGAAAATCATCAATATTCAACTGCATGACTAATGAATCTAAATAATATACATGTAGAAAACATGATTAAATAATTGTTAATCAAAAAGGCATATGAATCAAAGAAACATTGATACAGAATAATACAAAAGCCGATAGCGATTATATTAGCTATTATAACCTATGACCATGCAGTTGTCAACTTTCAATGACTTCAAGGTTAGGCGCTAAAACAATAGAGGATTTAATTAGTCTAGCACGTAAGTGTTACAGCAAAAATGAAAAATAATTGTTACTGAAAAGGCTCTAAAATCATTCTAAATAAAAAGTTACTATATAATTAGCCAATTTACATGTACTACGTTTTGAAAATTATAAAATAGAACTAAGTATAACCATGGACTAAAATTCCTTTAACTATTAAAGGCTATATACTGATTGATGATAATACAAAGTTGCAGTATTCTACTGTAAAAGTCACACAGCTTAGATACCTGCATCAGAAACAGGAGTTTCTCCATCAGCTATTTGACTATTAGTCTCATATTCATTACTGGATACAGTGTTTGTAGCAGCAGTACCTTATC
>NW_003546306.1:280561-294248 GCF_000090795.2 Amphimedon queenslandica | reverse complement strand
AAGCATGCATACTATACACGCCAGTGTTATTAAATAAAATCAAAATTATTTTGATGTTTGTTACTGAGCAGATTGCCTGCAAATACTGGCAATTCAAAACATGGTACTTAAATACTCATGCATGCAGTTGTCAGTAGTAATGAAATATATATTATCTTTACCAATCTCAATTATTCTTGCGTCATATATTTCAGCTCTGTCCTTCACTTTACATTCCAATCCCATATGTGTTTCACTGCCATCATCAATTATTATATTATTTCTAGTCACCACACTCAGAGTATCATCAATCGGAAAGTGCACTAATATTAATTTAGCTACAAGACCATTAGTAATTATTTTTATTTTGAATAACTCAGTGCTTACGTTTATCCTTCGTTTTCTTTATTAAAGACCTTAAGGACATTGCCAGATCCTCCTGAGTAGCTAAGCTTATCATTTAAAGTGATACCGCACTGATGGCCTTCCAGTAAAGTCAGTATAGTTCTGACATTAAGCGTCACGCGTCCCGTATCATCAGTGAACCTTCTTAAAGCATCTAAACAGCAAAAGAGATAGTGGAGAGCATGCTGAGTTACATCTGTTACCTTATTTCTCTTCCTTTCTTGCTTCTTATCTCACAGCTTCTTCCATGTTCGTCTTCAAGCTTCTCAGTCGCCACGTGTTACGTATACTGCAAAGCGTTTCATGACCGTTTTAACGGTACAAAAACGCAACGCCTATTTTCAGTAATTTTTCCGTTTAAACAATGAAAGCTACTACACAAAAGGAACGGATACTATTGCACAACGATTCGTTTTGTAACCGTTCCGTAGTTGCAAAACGTAAAAGTTTTTTGGCTGGTACTGTAGCTTGGTTCACACTCATCCGGATTACTGACCAAGCGGCCTAGAATCTGAAACTATAACACTAGCCAGTAGAGTAACCTGCTGTGACAGTTTGAATATAGTCCTGAAGTCTCGGCTTTTGTAGAGTACCTCCTTAGGGAGTGGTGAGTCTGTTCTTCCAGTTATTGCAATACGGAAGGACTGGTTCTTGTAAACTTACCTGTTGCATTACGCCGTATATTTACTACTTCATAAAATTAAAATTGTATTGTTGAACGCACGTGGACTCATGGTGGGTCTTGTGGTTAATTTGTTGTTGCAGTATTAAGTACACTTTGCGTACCTTTGTCTGAGAAATAATTTTTTGTCGAATAATGGTGGATCTAATAAGAACTTGACGTGGACATCATGCTATAAACGCTCGAAGGGTATAAGAAGTTTCCAAACTGTTAGCATATCCAGATTTTGAAGGTTTTAAATGGAAAACTTCTAGTATACTTTCCGCATACTCACTTCTAATTTTATATAGTGTAGTAATGGTAGGATTAGTTCGGGACCTTACAACTGGAAAAGCGAAGAAGTTGATCAAAGTGCCGTGTCCTATATAGTTTATTCTACACTATAGCTTTTGTTTTGCGAAAAGTGATCCTAATCAGTGACTGTGGTAATGGTAACCTACCTTTTCTCAAGGCTTCATCATCTGAAGGAGTAAGAAAAGAGACTTTGCAACAAAATCCCTTGATGGAATACAGTATTTCGCACAATTGTTGTCTAGATAGTTGAAAGGTATATGATCAGCTACTGCATAAAAATGAAAATAATGAAGAAATTTAGTCCTGGCATTTAGACTCATATAACCCAGGTTTACTTGAAAATCGATGTTATCTTCAAGAAGTTTAAATGAAGTTGGCATTTCAACATTATCATATTCTGGTGGAGGAGTAGGTGTATGTACATCTAAATCAGGATACAACAGCATGAAAAGATGAACATGATCTTCATCATTGCTGTTGTCCTCTAAAGTTGGTATACATACATGTACATCTGAATCCGGGCATGAAAGCAAGAAAAGATTATCTTCATTGCTCTTACCATCCTCAAAATCATCAATATTAGTAAGTATGTTGTCTATTTCTGAAGGGAGCACATCAATTTCAGACCCATATAGCACATCAGCTGAATTGTAATGATCGTTGTCATCCAATTCAAATGACTGATCTGATTCATCTTGAACCTCATGAATATCAACGTGGCTTGTAGTATAGGAGTAAGTTGCCTGCAGTAAAATTTTCTTCATATTCACTAAAAGAATTAAAGCTGGCACAAACCTGGTGTGGTAATAAATCTAAAATACTATCCTTCCACTTGCAAACTTGTATGTCATAGCCCTTTTCCAATTCATTTAGTAAATTAATAACTGTTGTGTGAGACACAGTTCCAGTGGGCATAATCTTGAAAACACCTATAGTGTTAATAACTTAAAAAGTAGACACTTGCTCTTACTTAGCACAATGACCAGCAAACAAAATGATAAAAAAATTTTTTTGAGATACGTTCATCCTCCTTGCTAGGGCTAATCTTTTTCTCATACGCTCATACATAAGTTTTCTGACATTGTTTACCCTTGACAACAACCTGCATATAAATTGGAAGCATTATATAATTTGAAATATAAAACATACCGCAACTGTACGTCTTTGGACTCTTCCTTGTTATGTGGTAGAGAAACAGACAATTGTATTTGTGACGTGCCTTGATCATTACTTTCTTCATCTTCACCATCCATTTGCTCATCTTTATTTGAATCACTGTTTCCTTGACTCATGACTCTGCCACAAATCACAGCTAATTATGCAATCAACTCCTTTCTTTATTTTCTCAAATCAAAGTAGCTGCGACTTCTCAAGCCTACTCAAAGCTGCAGTACACAAACGACAACATTTGCCATTGAACTTCTCATCCTTTATCAGAGCATCAACATCAACATCACTATAACCTATCTCCTTAAAACGAAGGACTACCAGCCACTTCCACTCAGTCAAAGAATCATGGAAAGTATCTCCAAAAATACTCTTTCTAATCTTAGAAAATTGGGTAAGGTTTTTCCCACAGGAGAAACAAAAACAGGAGTAGAAGTAGCTGCTGCCATTTTAATATGAATTTATTTATTATTAATAATTATCGTCCATAAAATAATAATACTAATAAAAATAATAAGAATAATAGCATTAATCACATCATTAAATATTTTGAGCTACACCCACAATGACATTTACAAATTAGCCCCGCCCCGCCCAAACCATACAAGTGACAGAAAAAACTCGAGATGCATGTTGGTCCTGACCATCCTTGTTGCAAGGTTCAGGCCCCGCCTGACTAGGTGTCACCCTGGGATCAAAATTCCATGCCAGGCAAGGACGACACCAATTTGTCTCCGACCTCGAGGGAGTGCAGGTAACAGACATGAGTCTTAGGATAGATACAGGCAGACCAAACAGTAAAGAGGGACGGGCATTCCGAAATTCTATATGAACTTTCAGGTTTCTCTGCAGGTACACAGGCAGTGGCCATTGCAAAATTCCATACCTTCATCCTCTTAAAAGGTCTCCGGAGGCTTCAATATTACTTGTTATTACTAAAATATTATTATATGACACAAAAGAAAGGAAAGCCTACAATAAGACAAACAATTATTATACAATACAGTAACCTGTTAAATAAGCCCATCAACAGAAAGAGGCAAGAGGGGACTAAGAGTGTCCTAAATAGCAGCATTTCTCCTCCACAAAGTCAATGAAGCCTCTGGTATTGATTGCGGAAGGCAACAGATAGATCATGGCCAAGGCATTTAGCAAGGAGGTGAACCAACTGATCAATCCAATTTGAGGCAGAGACCACAACCCCAAGAGCTTCTGCAGCTAGAGAGCAAAATCAGACCCCAATCTCATGGCAAGGCATGAGAAGAGAGCTAACGAGCCTCAGCCACACCCAATAAATAGCCCTGCACCAATGCAGCAGCATCAACCCTTTGCTCCGGAGAGAGGAAGTGACAGTTACATCAAGCAAATGAACCCGGGATAACAGATAGAACCTCCTTGCTAGCAGACAGGACAGCAACATTCAGGACATTCCAGATGAAGTCATGACGTCAAATCAGGTCCCGGTTCACCTAACTGGTGGTCACAAAATAGTTTTGGAAGAGAGCAGACCATACAAGGAAATAACTCACTGCTATGATTGATACCTAGCCAGTCTAAGAAGTCGAAGCCTAATTAATAAAGAGGGACAACAGAGCTAATCACCAGAGTGGGGGAGGGAAAAGGACAGGGCAAAAGCCTTAAAGCGTCATTACTATGGGCAGAACTTAGGAGAGAAGAAAAGGAAGATTTCTTAATACAGGAGGACAAGCAATGCTCAGAAACGGGAACATCAATGGAGTCAGGAGAGTTCCAGTCAGGTCTTGAGGCAGATGAAGCAAGCAGAGGAGAACAGCTATCTAGAAAAGGGAAGAGATCAAAAGTAGAGCCTAAGATCTTCTCATATATGCTAGTAGAAAGAGGCATAGTAGGCTGAAGCAGAATTAAAAAAAGCCCGCAGCAGCCCTAAATTACCCATTGACACTGGGAGAGAAATTTGAGCCATGACCATTAGGGGATGCATGATACAACAGACTGTGAAAGGGATAAGAGCATCAGAGAATCAAAAAACAGAAAGGAGATTCCAAAGAGACAGGGTTGCATACAAGAAAAGAAGATGCAAATTTAGGGAGGGAGGGACAGGAGTGTAGGAGAGTTATTTCCATCTGTGAGTCTTAAAGAGGATTAATGGCCTCTAGGTTGGAAATACAATTAGATGGGTGGGAAGAACAGTAGGAAGGAGGACCAATTGGTGAAGCAAGAACAAAGCCCTACTGGGTGGTGGGGACATCGGATGGGAGAGGAGAAGTAATGCCTGTATGTGATGTGTAAAGGAGACATTTAGATCTAGTGAGGGAAGGACCCAAAAAAGGACCCTCTGATTTAAGGATGTCAAAAGCCTGACTAATAGCAGCAGAATCACCAGAGGGAATGCCATCATCTAACTACCAAGATTTGATGTGGAGAGAGGGAACAGAGACTGAGCTTTTCAAGCAGAAGCTGGAGAGCAATAGCAAAACCAAAATGATCACCTTGTTGGACCCCTGTGCAGCTCAAAATGGACGTGTCACCAAAGTGCAGCAATAGCAGCTGTTGAACCAAGCAAACGGAGAAGGGAGGCAGGAACTGATATGTGACATAACATTTCTCCTAATAGAATTGAAGGTGTTCTTAAAGTCAACCAGAAGAGTGAGATTGTTTGAGGTAGGTGTTGATGAATCTTTGAAGTGGATGTTCATAGCATGGATGATAGCTTCAGCTCCATAGCTAATGTCCATGCCCAGCTAAAGAGGGGAAAGAATGTCCACTAACTGTGGGAGCACAGTATGAAGAAGGCATTTAGAAGAAACCGATACCAAAATTCACCTATGACTATTGGACAGAGACCACCATTCTTCTTAGGTGATGCTAGGAGAAAGACACCACAAAAATTGAAGGAAAATGAGGAATGACTATTCTCCCTGAAGGTGAGATTGCAAGGTTTATTGGAGGAAGACTGTGATAATGAGAGTTTCTGTGAATTAGCAGTGACATCATTCCACATTAGAGGGAGGCACCCACGAGTAAAACTGTCCATAAATAACTGGAAAAAGACCTTCCAGTCTCTATGACCAGAAACAGAAGGGCATACAAGAATACATTTGGGGAACTTCATGAGATGAGACCAGCTGTCAAAATCCTGGGGGGAGGAAAATACAGATGTTAGCTCTCTTGCGAGCATCCTGGCGCAAGAATCATTGGCTCTTTTTAGGATGTGGGGGAGAGTATAAACACGTGTCAATAGTATGTTTTTAAGACAAAAGATGTCAGAGGACATTGGGGTAGTGCTTTCGTTAGCCGGATTAGGAGGAGCCGCACGTGTCGAAGAACCATAGGGCTATTTAGACAAGGTCTGGGAGGCAGCATAATGGCACAAACCACATTTTTCTTATCCTGGAAGGCAAAAGGAGCACGGGATACCCCTTTTGATGCAGAAACAAGACATGCAGACAGCGTTAGGACTATTACAGGCACAACATCTGGGACCACCACCTGCCATTCTATATTATTGTTATTATTATTATTATCATCATTTGTAGTTACTTGTACACAAGGAGAGAGACAGACATATAGTAGTAATATCTCCCCCTACAGCATTACTGACTCATCATCTTGACCACTAGATGAATAGGTGAACTACCCTGCTAGGAGAAATGGAACAAGCTTAAAGCAGACTGTTGCTAACAGCATGGTTCTATTCTTTCCCCTGACCATTAGCAGTGAATAGCAGATCAGATTATAAGCGTTATTGGAAGTCAAACCTAATAGATCCTTGGCTTGAAATCCATAAGCCTTTTAAACCATATGCCAAAGGCACGAAAGAGAAAGAAAGAGTCAGGCATACCTGCTAAAATGTCATAAAACCAGCATGCACTGAGGTACACTAAATGATTGGAAGGACAAAAAGCTTTTATTTAGAAAAGCTATGTAACGGCAAAGATTCTGCTCCACCAGAGGAAGGTGTTGCAGGTGAAACACCAGAGAGGCTGATGTAACGAATCCAACCAATTAAATGTGCTGATGCTGTAGTGACTTTCCCAAACCTTGCACTTCCCCGTCCAAGCTGCTGAGCTCGAATCACATAACTCAATTGCAAGCAAGTGGATGACAATGGGGAATGATTGACTTTTAGATGCCTGCATGAAGAAAGAATGAAATAAATGTATTTCATTTCAAGACAGAGCATCCTCCGTCTTGTTAAACTGCCCTGGGCTGTGAATGGATTTAGAGTGAAACCTCAGGAGCTGCAATACTCCTATAAACCTGATCGTTCAGTAAGGCCAGCCTAAATTCCGAGGTATCTATCTGGAAAGCCCTACACACAAGCTAGCTTGCTGCATCTGTAGAGACTTGCCCTGATGAAACTGTATGAGACCGGCCATTTCATTGTTTCAAAAATACAATGATATTAGCCTTAGCACCTGTAAGTAATGAGAGAGTATAGCCACAGACAAAAGCTGGAAGGTCGTGCAGAAATGGGGAACCATGCAAAATCACTGTAGTTATGTGACATGTGGGCCAAAATTACTTGCTAATGTCTACAACATGCTCATTGTTGAGGCGAGGCTAGCAGCATCAATTGCAGCTAATCCTTAGGCAGTCCCAGGTTCATTGTAGAAGGAAGGTATGTTTTTATTCTGTCAAGGGATGAAAAACCTCTCGCCTGTTGCTGTACTCACAACCAAAGTCATAGCAATTTAATCACAGCAAAGAATTGCGGGGAAACATCAATTTACATTAGAAACATGGTTGTAGATGTCGTGAAAAATTTTAGAAGAGTATTCATTTTCACCTTGTTGCTGTAAGTAGTACTTTGCTATTTCTGACCCAAAAAGATGACTCACTTAATTCATAATGAAGAAGGAATGGGCTGATAAATGTGCTCTGCGGAAACTCTGTTGATGTTGGTATCAATGCTTCTAATGAACGAAGAAGTGAAATGTTAACTTTGCTAAAACGATCATTCAGTTCAGTAAGTAACACATCAATAGTAGCATTATAAACTCCTCTATAATTGTTTACAAGACATTCTCTATTTGTTGTAATAGGGTAGTGATAAGAAAACTTTCCTCTATTTGTCTAGGTAGCCTTCTTTTACGAGTGCTTCTAGGAGGAGAAACAGGCATGTCACATTTCTCAGCAAGTGTAACAGCTACTTTCCAAATGGCATCACACTCTTTGTCTGATCTTAAGTTATTGAGTGTACTCTTAGTGGCACTATTACAGGAATCAGTAGCAGCATAGTGATTGACTTCTAACTCTAAGAGATGAGACAAATTGTTGGTGGCAGCAAATAATTTCTGCAAGAATACTAGAGAGAGAAGAAAGGAGAAAGATATAATTTGAGTAAGTAAACATCTTGCTTCAATCGCTCTTTCGTAACATTGATCTATTTGTGACCATAATTGACAAAAGGGCCCTTATGGCGGATTTTAAAATTGATCGTTATAATGGAAAATATCAACCTGTGAGTGCTTTGTTAGACAATCATTGTTTCTAAAAGTTTCATGGTAACTTTTTGTATCCTGTGGAGTAATTTTATGATAAATGGGGCTCAGGAAGTTGGATTTCTTAGGCTAGAAAGACAAATTTCACTACCCGCCATAAGGGCCCTTTTGTCAATTATGGTCACATTTCTTTAGTACAGATTGAATTGAGGTGTACCTACAGGACCATTGTGTGTCAAGCACCATTTGGAGTTGTACTACATTAGAACTAAATTCTTGTTTTCTCATAAACACAGCATGAGGAATAGCAGAAGATAGTTATATAAAGATTGAAGAAGAGAGAAGAATTCAGATGCATTTTTAAGAGATTTACATTAATCAACTAACGCAAGGTTAAGCTGATGAGCGTCACAATGTATATATATAGCCTTCAGATTCACTTCACAAAATTTTTTTCTAACTCCTGTGTTACACCCAGACATAACGGATGCTCTATCATAACACAGACTTACACAGTTATTGACATCCACATCTATATCTGAAAGACCAGTCATGATGTAAGAAAAATGGCTTCTGAATTGAGTTTGTCACATTTTGTAAAAGATAAATCTCTAATAGGAGTTACCATTAAATACATACCTTTAAACGAGAGATAGCTGCTCTGATTTACTAATCTCCTTAGTCTCATTGGCCATTACAGTGTAAAACTGTGCCGATTGTACCTCTTTCTTAATCATTGCACGGACTTCGTCAGCAAGGAGGGATATCAAGCTATTTTGAATGTCATGTCTAAGCCATGTGGGAAAGCACATGACATCCAAGTGTATCTGTCTCATATCAAGTGGGTCTTCCCTTACATTCTCCATCTTGTATTGCTAAATGTCACTCCCCTTGTTTAAATTCGAATTCATGTTCTGAATTTTATATGACTGGAAGCCAAGAATATCCTTATCAGTTGCTTCCTCTATCACAGTACTGGTAGCACTGTTGGCTGTTTCAACAACTTTCTTTGCTACTTCGTCCAAAGATTCATCGTCAAGTTTTCTGTAAAGCCAGTTGGTGTCGATGCTTTTCATAAGCAGCTTGTACACGTTTTACATCAACCAAAGTGTGCCATACTTTGTTATTTTTGTGAGGTTTACCATTCAAAATTACATACAACTCGGGGTCTGGCAAATTTTTTGGTCTAAAGCCTTTTGCCTCACCGAGTGTTTTTATTGTTTTTTCTGAAGGCAAAGGAAGATAAAACACAGTCCCTTTTCATGCTTTTAAAGAGTTGTATATTGGGACTTTAGCAGTGTAAGTTCCCAATCTAACAACAGTTTCGAAGCATTTTGCTAATTGAATTAACTGTGTACTAACGGGGTCAAGGCCTTTAAGCTCGGCTGGCAAAGGCTCACTTTGCAACCCATTTAATATACATTTGGCAGGAATTCCATTGTTGCGTATTATAGGCTTACAATGCCTGCACATTAATAGCTGCTTCCTATCAAAATCTGGATCGTAATCAGTGAGGAAGGCTTCTAGTTCTCTCCAAGCCTCACTCACTTTGTCCTTATGAAAGACTTCGGTCAGATTATTACGTCTCATCAGTCTCCCGCAGCTGCAACAAACATGCTCATTTTGATCACTGATTTCCTTTTGGAATTCAGCTATCAGGTTAACGTTTTCTTTTAGCGGCTTTGTTTCCCAGTCTGAATCTCTTAAATTTATGTCGCTATCACTCTCGTCGTATCTAGATGAAAATATTTGGGCTACATCACTCTTTTCATTGTTTAGATCAGACTCTGTTGCAATTTTAATCAAAGCATCTACATCTCCATCACTCAATGCTTGATCTATTAGACTAACAGCATCATCGTAATTTATTGTTTGATAAATTTTACGCAGAAATGTGCGTAGCATTGGATAGTGAGAAGAAGCAGCTCTAAGTATCCTTAGTTTACTTTTGCACTAGCTGTCATCCTCAATACAAGCCAATGGATGACCATTCTTTTTTGGGTCATGCTTATTGGGGCAACCACTATCTATTTTCTTCAAAATTCCTCTATATTTATGAACTGGTTCCCCAAAAGCTTCTTTTAAACTTGTTGCCTCGATTTTGAAAATCTGACAGCGGCTTGCAAATTTCTGTACAAACTATTTTTATTGTGCTCTTTTTAGCACTCTTACCACTGTCTACATGTATGTTGTCATCTTTTTCTGTAATATTTTTATCATTATCCATAATCACATCTTCTCTACCTTTTACAATGACATTTGTGTTATTTAAAATTGTACTGTTATTCGTGTCATTATCGTTTCCATTTTCATTACTTAAAAATATGTCATTAAAATCATTTAAAGTATTGAACATACTATCATTACTTAAAATAATATCATTACAATTATTAACATCATTACAATTTGATGGGACATTTTTATAACATGCCTGATAAAAGAAAGGATCACCACTAGCCACATGGTACTGCTCACCAAAATCACCATTGCCAATGTAAGTGTTATTGTTCACTCTCTTAATTACTCCGAGCAGAAGACCAGCAAAGTGCTTACGTCTGTTTAATATTAAATTAACAAGTCTCCTCGACGCAATTAAATTAATGCCAGACTGGGAAACAGCGATAGGTAGCGTTTTATCAACACTGAAAGCAACTTTCAATTGCTTTTGCACTCCTACATTTTTAAATAGCTTTTGCCTAATTAATGAAACATTTTTTTTAATTTTCGGTTTAGGTTCAGTTAGCTTTAATGCATACCTAGCTTCTCTATTTGTTTTAATTGTGTGGCATTTTTTTATAGTGTACACTGATTCGTTGCCTCCTTTTCTTGATTCTTAGGTGCTACTTGAAATACTCTTGATTTGTATTTTAACTTCCGTTTGGCATTTTTTGTGCCTGCAATAGCAGCATGATGCTGCCTAGCATTATCTCTTATTTTTGATTCTGAGAGGCATAACAATCCTGAAATAGTTTTAATCTTTTTTGACGGTTAGAGATGTAATGATTCTTAAACCTTTCTATCCTTTCTTCACGGTTAGAGGCATAATGTTTTTTAAATCCTTCTAACCTTGCTTCACGGTTAGAGACATAAATTTTTTAAATCCTTCTAACCTCTCTTCACGATTAGAGGCATGATGCTTTTTAAATCCTTCTAACCTCTCTTCACAATTAGAGGCATGATGCTTTTTAAATCCTTCTAACCTCTTTTCATGGTTAGAGGCATGATGTTTTTAAACTATGCAATCTTTTTCTCAATGCTTTTCTTTATGTTTTTTGGCCTCTTCAAGGTTTTTGCCATGGTTTTTGTAATAGCTTAGCATGGATCTCTCCCTTTTTTCCTTTAACTGTCTATCTCTGATATCATCAGAAGTAGTAGCAATTTCAAACAGTGTAGTGTGACACAATTTTAAGTTATGATCACACACAGGAGGGCAATCATTACATTCTGGGCGATCAGAAAGAACAAAAGGGTATGTGGCATTGTCAGTAGAAGCCACTACATATGCTGTGACATCACATAACTCTGAGGTATGATCAATAACAGAACCAGAAGCAACTCAAGGTTCTGTAGCATCAGCATCACACAACCCTTCATTAAGGATGCCACCACTGCATTTCTTAGTATTTGGAACCACTAAAAACCCTGTAGTATCAAGCTTCTTTTTGAAAGAACCATCACTTAACTTGGCTTTATGCCTAGCCCGTTTTCTTTCATTAGCTTTCTAAGCTTCTTAGCTGATGTTTTACCTCTTAAGTTAGGCATAATATGAAGAACTTATAATAATAGAAATAATAATAATAATGGCAATCAGTGATAATAATAACTAATAATAATAACAATTATAATAACAATAATTATAACAACTACTATAATAATAATAATAATGAGCAAAACTTATCTCAGTTTGAGACAGAGACTAGACTTTTGAACTAGTCCAGGACTTTGAAGACAATTTACAATGATAATTATTCACAGGCTATGGCTGAGCAGATAAGACTTTATACACAGAAGATTGAAGACTGGACAACTGGAGTAGTATCCTGTACCGAACCCTTTCAATTAACTGACAAGAACACGAGCAAGAACAACAAGATGTTAAGATATGATCTGAGCATGTGCGAACCACACCTATTGCGGCACCGCCCAGTTTAATAATTAAAACATGGCGCCTATGAGGCAACAGCAGCAAAGCTGGACAAGATCCACGACTCTTTGTTGCTTTTCGAAGTATATGGAGGAGACATGGACCTGCACATTGCTCGTTGGAGTAAATTAGTGTAGGAATTAGCCTTGTAGCACTAGCCAAGATTGAGATACACACTGACAACGGGTTGACAGGAGATGATGACAATGATGATGAAGACGACAGAACAAAACGGCTGTTTTGCCATATTTTAACTTTCCTTTTAGATGAGGTCTATGGCCATGCTAGTGGTACCATTTGAGTCCTCTGGTCACGATAAGACCCTCTAAGAAGTCTGGTAAGCACAGGAGCTCTTTTTTCTAGTATAGCAAGGCTGCAAAAGTCGTGGCAGCCATTGTGTTTTGGGGTGAATCCTACTTAGTAACGCTACCGCTTTACTAATGAACTCATTAATTTGAGTTTAATTTAATAAGTTTAATTACAGTAAGTTATAGCCCAAGACGGTAAATATGTGACCATAATTGACAAAAGGTACCTTATGGCGGATTTTAAAATTCATCATTATAATGAAAAATATCAACCAGTGACTGCTCTGTTGGACATCTATTGTGTTTAAAAGTTATATAGTAACTTTTTGCAACCTGTGGAGTAATTTTATGATAAATGGAGCTCAGGAAGTTGGATTTTCTTGGCTATAAAGGCAAATTTCACTACCCGCCATGAGGTACCTTTTGTCAATTATGGTCACATATGTAATTGATGAGTGCACCCATTGATAAATCAATGTGTAACCCCATATTGGTAATAATTTAATATTATTATACAGTTTTGATATAAAGGCACTTTAACACTTTTCCCAATTAAAGCTCAGTGACATACACAATCCTCATGTTCATGCATTATTTTACCTTCTAAAATTTGTTTTTCAATTCATTTTTTTGTCTCCATGAAGTAACCTTAGGTAGAGGAACAGATTTGTCTTTATTATAAAGTTTGTAGGGCCCTTTCTTTCTTCCTCGTTTGATTCATTTCGGATCCAGTCTTGAACAATTACTTTCGGCCATTTCTCTGCTACAGAAACATGTACTTTGACTGCTTTCTTCTATGATTCTACATGTATCACGTGCACGCATGAATGATTAAGGTGTGTCCTAAAGTATTAAAAATGGCATCTGCAAGGCAATTGACCATCACTCGATCCATCTGCAGTCCCCTACTTAACACTCGTATAAGATCGCAGTGCTTTGCAATACAAGGAAAGAGGTCCAATATGGAAGATTTCGTTTGTGTATCTGATGTAGATGCTTCTTTACTGTTTTTGATGGTCACGGAGGAGTGGAGGCTGCTTTATTTGCTTGTAACAATCTTCTACAGATATTTAAGGAAATATTATTAAAAAGAACATAAAAAATTTAAAAAAAACAAGATGAAGTAGGATTTTAGAGCAAATTTGTGAAAAAGTAACAGAAACAAGGACAAGTAGGATTCCGAACGACCAATGAAAATACGAAATGAAAATCCTACTCTCGTGACGCAAATTCTACACTACATTGTACTTTTAATACTTTTATTTAAGAAATTACAGATCACCTG
>NW_003546306.1:279013-280541 GCF_000090795.2 Amphimedon queenslandica | reverse complement strand
CAGATGGTGACATCATGGTGTTGATTGCTATTGAGGCAAATAGTTATGCTAAAGGAATTCTATACTTCAGTGTTTAGTGAAGTATGGTATAATAATAATCTTGGCACAAATCCTTGTTTAAGAAGAAGTGACAGTACCCATCTCTTCACTCCAATCTTGTCCTGTTGACTGTTGTTTCTGTTGCAAGTTCATGCATGATAATTGTAAAACATGAATTAATATTATTGTTTGTATTTTTAAATACAATTTATTGAACACACATAATAAAACAATAATATCCAAGACTAACTACCTTTTCTTAGCTGAAACTGGAAGCCTGGAACCTCCACTAAGTATTGCAGTTGATCGAAGCAGAACTAGATAAAAAAATTGCTCCCTTTTCCCAGTTCTGAGATCTGAGCATGCGCGACCACACCCATATTTTGGAGCACATGTTAAGTCATGTTTCTTTAATTAACAAAATGGCGGAATGATGTAAGCTGGGCTGGGGTGATAGAGAGAGGGCAACTTTATCTTATTGTCAGAGTTTTTTGAAAAGTTGTGGACCTGCGCATGGATAGTTGGAGGTGTAAAAATTAGCCTTGTAGCATTGACCAAAGACCATGATATCCTCCATTAACTGGATTGACAGAAGATGATGATGAAGACGAAAAAAGTGGACTGAACAAAACGGCCAATTTGCCGATTTTTTACTTTCCTCTTAGACAAGGTTTAGAGCCATGCTAGTAGTACCAATGGAGTCCTCTGGTCAAGATAAGGTCCTCTAAGAAGTCTGGTAAGCACAGGAGCTCGTTTTCCCGGTATAGCAAGGCTGCAAAAGTCGTGGCAGACATTTTGTTTTGGGGTGAATCCTACTTAGTAACGCTACCGCGTTACTAATATGAAGTTGCTGACTGTGACATAAAAGGAGCTATGTATCATACTTTTCTGAAGATTAATGAAAAAATGTTTGATAAATATAGTGAGAGGCGCATAATTTGTGCTAGTTATTATTCCACTTTGTTAGAATCATGGTCACCTAATGATCACTCACACAGCACAGCTGAAATGACAGTTTCACTGCTGTTTATAAAAGGTAGCCAAGTTTTTGTTGCAAATGTTGGGGATTCCGATATTGTTATGGCAATTGAAAACGAGAAATATGGACAGCATGGTGAGCAACATCTAAAAGCAGTAAAAATAACAGAAAGTCACACAACAAGGAATGTAAAAGAGTTGCAACGAATTAAATCATCAGGCAGTTAACATTTATATTAATTTTGTTAAGATATGTCTGTGGTGTTATAGGTAGTACTGTCCTACCAGATAAAAGAGGAATGATGTGAGTTGTTTGGACAAAAAAGAATCGAAACAGTCAAACAGAGAAAATCCATTTCTTAAATGTTACGCGAGCACTAGGAGATTTTTGGTCATGCTGATACCACAAATCTTCTGTAATATCACCTATCCCCAATGTCACTAGTTTTTAATTGACGAATGATATAGAGTACTTCATTATAACCACGGATGGATTTTGGGATGGTTTTTC